>NC_057804.1:624508092-624538748 GCF_018294505.1 Triticum aestivum
CCCGACCCCGCCTCGCGGCCGTCTCCCTCGACCCGCCTCGCCGCCGTCTCCCCCGACCCCGCCTCGCCGCCGTCTCCTCCGACCCCGCCTCGCCGCGCCTCGGTGCCGCCGTCTCCCCGGACCCCATCTCTATCCCCGCCCTCTGTAAGCACTCTCCCCTTCCGATCCCTCTTGTTTGCTTAGTATGAACCCTAGCTAGTTAGTGCTAGTTAGTATGAACCCTAGGCTATTTTTAGTGTTAGTTAGTTAATTACAATTAGTATTAACCCTATTTAATTAGGTAGTACGAACCCTAGTTAAAAATGGATACTTATATGGTAATTAGGGCAGTAGTTCCTAGGTACTAATTACTCCCTCCGTTCCGATTTACTCGTCATGGTTTTAGTTCAAATTTGAACTAAAACCACGACGAGTAAATCGAAACGGAGAGAGTAGTTAGTAAGAACTAGGTACTAATTAGGTACTAGAATATTTTTATTTATAGTAAGTTTATTTTTAGTAAGAACTAGTTGAATTAATAGAACTAGTTAGTAAGAACTTGTTGCTATTTTTTAGTTAAAGCAATTTTTCCCGCCTCGACATGGATGATGCCTAAACCGCATCCTCGTCGTCTAGTCAGCATAGGACGACACCTGCTTGACCAGATGGGCCATGTCCGGGACTGGGCTCCACCGGGGTAGTACTGGGAGGCGCTACCTACCGGGGGGCGCAGGTTGGTGAGGAGCCAGCCTGTCGTTGACCCGAACCTTCTTTGGTGGCGGTCGCGTGGGCCAGTGACGATCCAGAGGCTCGATGACTCCGCGGAGGTGGTGCGTCACCGTGTCAGTGAGGAGGACGCGCACGTCCATCGCTACTTGTTTGCGTTGGAGCATAGGTTCTCCAATACCTGGCAGGTTCTCTAGGGATCTCACTGGAGCTATGATCCCGTGATGGTTCCTTCTCTGTGGGTGTCCACCGCCCGCGCCGATACCCGTCGTGTGCTAGGGTTTTAGTTGTATTAGTGATGTTATATGTATGACACTATTCGTGATGTATTAGTGATAATATTCGATGACGTACGAACGCATGAGATGATTTACTTTTGCTTATTGAATGCATGCTAATTTGATTCCTATAAGATATTTTGAAATGTATTTCTTGTGTTGCTCAATATCCAAGTGGCCGGTCATGTTTGCAGGTTACACCTCCGAGTGGCCTATGTTTTGCCGGAGTGTTGATTCATTTCCGTTCCGACAAATTTCAGGCGCTCGATATGTCCTATTTTAGCAAAGGTCATGCCGGATTTTTCTGTGAATTTTGGCATGACTTGTGCCAGAATATGTAGGAATTATCTAGTGCCCCGGATTTGTGTGTTGAGTATCCTGGTAGTTGTCTTCAATCCATTTTCAATTAATGTTTTAACTATGAACATAGGAAATGTCTAACGACAAAAAGGATTTCGGTATTTGCAAATACTGCAAAGACGAGTGCGGCCTGTGCGACGGAATCTTCCTCGATGATGATAGGCACTACAGCATCAAGCTGGACGAGAACTTTGAAGTGGATACAGTAAGTCACAACGACAAGTCTTTTTTCGTAATTAAGCATGACATTTGCTTCATTTGCTTCAACTTTTTTTTACTATTCTACTAGCGTATCCCCTGCCATGCAAGAGTTTTTGTATTGGATAAGATAGGTTTCACTCATACTACGGAGGTAAAGAAAGTTTACTTGAAGACCGAGCATGGTTATATTTTCCACGCAAAATTACACAATTCAGACGACTACACCTATTTTGGATGCAAAACATGGCGAGCACTATGCAAGACTTATGCATTTGAGCCTGATATGGTTATCACCTTTGATATTCGTCCGGAAGATGATATTGAAGGTAATACCGACATCTGGGTTGATGTGCAGACGCCTCCAGTTATACCATTATGTAAGTTTCTCAACCATATTTATGTCTTTGATATTGTTTATTCAAAAATAGTTGACAACTAATTCATATTGTCAGCTTATTTCGGTGCAAGAAAACATGTCCGGTGCTTCGTAGACAGGACCTACTACTGTCCCGGGGCTGAACTCAACTTCGAGGAGCTAAATCATTATGTTTCATGCATGGCTTGCGGATCTTGATACTGTCAAGACAAATTTTCATCCTGCATTTAGAAATGTTAGTACTGAAAACGTGCGACCAATAGTGTTCGTATTGAACTACGGTCACATCTATTTAGGAAGGATGGTAAGATTTTTACTATTTGTCCTCAGAGCATCTTTTCCATACATTATTTTTGAAGCTAAACTTCATTGCTAAGTATGTTACCATACGGTGTTCTTCAACAGGGACTCCCGATGAATGTTGTGCCTTATGGGATCGAGACTAAAGGTACCATGAGTATTATTAGCTTACGGCCAAGATATCCTACAGATTACTTTAGTGCATTCAAGATCAGCTACGAATTCTTAATAGTGCAAGACTGGACCAAATATGTGATGAGGGAGCGCAGAGAAGTACTAGGGGGCAGCAAACAGATGCGCTACCCACGATTAGGAGACAGGTTCATCTGCATGCTCTAACTTGATCAAGGAGGAGAGCTACACATGTTTTATGTTATTTTACCTAAGAGAGAGCGGCAAGAGTGATTAGCTAGCTAGAAATGAGTTTGAGGATGATGATGTTCTACACTATTACTATGATGATAAAATAGCTAGTGTTGGTGGTAATGACTATGATGATTATTATTAGCTAGTGTTAGTGGTGATTAAATAAATATTGTTGGTGGTAATGACTATGATGATGATTAAATAGCTTGTGCTGGCGGATTAGATTCAAGTGGAGGCAACATGGGGTGCACATCGAAAGTACTACTAGTCCAAACTAGATCAAGTTTGGATTAGTAGTATACTTTTGACATGCACCACATATTGCCACCACTTGAACCTAAGCCACCTTCATTTGACACACTGTTATGGACATAATGATGTAAACCTCATAACTGGTATTGTACCAATATTTGTACGATGGCGCATAAATACACTAAAACTAATAAAAAAATAAAAAGAATACTAGTAGCGATGGAGAGAAAACACGCTGCCAGCAGTTACATTAGCAGTAGTGTGGGATTGGACAAACGTTGCAGCTATTTGTCCTAGCAGTAGCGCGTGCGGGCACGCGCTACTGCTAAGCAATAGTTGTAGCGCCTTATTAGTAGCGCGCCTGCCAGCGCTACTGATACACCTAAAACCCGCGCTGCTGCTAGCCTTTTCCCTAGTAGTGCTCTCTTGATTATCAATACAATGGTCTCTTGAAGATCCATATGATGTAAGTCTTTTGGCGGTGTGTTTGTTGGGATCCGATGAACTTTGAGTTTATGATCAGATCTATGTTTTATCCATGAAACTTATTTGAATCTTCTTTGATCCCTTATATGCATGATTGCTTATAGCCTCGTATTTCTTCTCTGATATCTGGGTTTTGTTTGGCGAACTTAATCTATTGATCTTGCAATGGGAAGAGGTGCTTTGTAGTGGGTTCGATCTTACGGTGCTTGATCCCAGTGACAGAAAGGGAACCGACACGTATGTATCGTTGCTACTAAGGATAACAAGATGAGATCTATATCTGCCGCAATAGATAAACGGATCTTGTCTACATCATGTCATCGTTCTTAATGCATTACTCCATTTTCTCATGAACTTAATACACTAGATGCATGCTGGATAGCGGTTGATGTGTGGAGTAATAGTAGTAGATGCAGGCAGGAGTCGGTCTACTAATCTTGGACGTGATGCTTATATAATGATCATTGCCTGGATATCTTCATGATTATTTGAAGTTCTATCATCGCCCAACAGTAATTGTTTTCCCATCGTTTGCTATTTTTCTCGAGAGAAGCCACTAGTGAAACCTACGGCCCCTGGATCTCTTTTCATCATATTTACCTTTGCGATATATTTTCTCTTGCATTTATTTTCAGATCTATTAAACCAAAAATACAATAAATACCTTGCTGCCATTTATTTGTTCCGCAATCTATTTATCCTATCTACCACTTTTTAATTACCTCACGTTATTTTCCCACTAGAGGCGCCATACCCGAAATGGATTCACAATCCCTTTAACACGCCGGGTTGCGAGTATTTGTTATTTGTGTGCAGGTGGTGTTTACGTGGTGTGAGGAGGTTCTCCTACTGGTTCGATAACCTTGGTTTCATATCCGAGGGAAATACCTAGCGCCGCTGTGCTGCATCATCCCTTCCTCTCGGGCGAAATACCGAGGTAGCTTCAAGCGACATCAGAGGCCATGGGTTCCGTGGTGTGGGTATAGTGCGCTACCTCTGCAGAGTGTATTAATCTATCGATAGCCGCGCACGAGGATAAGGGCCCAGTTCGTAAGTAAGTCACACCATGGATCAAATTTTATAAAGTAAAACTTGCACACTAAGTTATTTGCATGGCGCTGGTTGAATCATGATGATGTCAATGAGACTGGCCGTTGTGGTTCCGTTTGTGATCCGTGAATGATTACTGTTTGGTTGCAAGGCAACCTGTTGGACCGAGTATGGTTCCGTTTGTGATCCATGAATGATCACCGTTTGGTTACGAGGTAACCCGTTGAACCAAGTATGGTTCCGTTTGTGATCCGTGAACGATCACCATTTGGTTGTGAGGCAACCTGTTGGTAAGAGAGTCCGAGTGACTCAGTGCAAAAGTTTGGTTTCACTGCATGAGTTGCATGCTGTTGTTTGCATTTAACTTGATTAAATGTCAGGATATTGTTTGCCATTATATTTATGCTTGTTGTGATCTTGCAAGTACATTCAATGTACTGACCTGGCATGTTATGCCAGATTTCAGGAAAGTCTAACTAGATCAGAGTGCTGCCGAGTCTAGATCGTGTCCACATTGGTGTCCCTGTGCTATGGAGTCCCACCATGTCCTTGTTCTGCTGTCGTGTAGTTGTCGTGATCGAGGCCCCTTTATGTTCACTAAATAATGTACATATTGTTCAGCCGCACCAAGTGTGTCACTTGGCCTTGCTACTTGATGTAATATCGCACTATGCTTATGTTAGTCTCAATAAAGCGGTTATTTTCTGTACCAAGATGTTGTGTATTGCCAGAAGACATGATCTTTGGGTTGGCAATGCAAGGTAAACCGGATGCTTTGAGCTGGGGTGCCACATCTACGTACCCTCGTAGACCGTAAGCGGAAGTGTTTCACAACACGGTTGATGTAGTCGTACACCTTCACGATCCGTCCCGATCAAGTACCGAACGTACGGCACCTCCGCGTTCAGCACACGTTCAGCTTGATGACGTCCTCGCCTTCTTCATCCAGCAAGACGGGCAAAGTAGTAGATGAGTTCTGGCAGCACGACGGTGTGGTGACGGTGTTGGTGAAGAACAATCTCCGCAGGGCTTTGCCAAGCACAACGGAAACTATGACGGAGGATAAACTAGAGGGGACGGGGTTGCCGGCACACGGCTTGGTGATTCTTGATGTGTTCCAGGTGCTAGCCATGCCCCTCTATTTATATATTGAACCTAGGGTTCGTAACTTGGAGAAACAACCTCCTCAAAGTCAGTTTTGCCCGCAAGGAAGAGTCCTTCTCAGACTTCCAGGACCAGACGCCATGGGCCTCGGCATTTGGCCCAAGGCCAGACGCCAGGGTCTTCGGCGTTTGCCCCCTGGCCTCCACAAAACCCCTTTTGCACCGACCTAAAGCCCCGTGGGCCTTACCCCTTGGCCTAACCATATCATCCTATATATCAATCTTTACCTTCGGAGATCCTCGTCATGTCCGTGATCTCATACGGGACTCCAAACAACATTTGGTCACCAACATACACAACTCATATAATAAGATATCGTCAGCGAACGTTAAGCGTGCGGACCCTACGGGTTTGAGAACTATGTAGACATGACTGAGACACCTCTCTGGTCATTAACCAATAGCGGGACCTGTATTCCCATATTGGCTCCTACATATTCTACGAAGATCTTTATCGGTCGAACCTTATGACGACATACGTAATTCCCTTTGTCTGTCGGTATGTTACTTGCCCGAGATTCGATCGTCGGTATCTCCATACCTAGTTCAATCTCGTTACCGGAAAGTCTCTTTACTCGTCTGTAATAATCATCCTGCAACTAACTCATTAGTCACTTTGCTTGCAAGGCTTCTTATGATGTGTATTACCGAGAGGGCCCAGAGATACCTCTCTGATATTTGGAGTGACAAATCCTAATCTCGATCTATGCCAACCCAACAAACACCTTCGGAGATACCGGTAGAGCATCTTTATGATCATCCAGTTATGTTGTGAAATTTAATAGCGCACAAGGTATGCCTCCGGTATCCGGGAGTTGCATAATCTCATAGTCAAAGGAATACGTATTTGACATGAAGAAATCAATAGCAATAAACTGAACGATCATTATGCTAAGCTAACGGGTGGGTCTTGTCCATCACATCATTCTCCTAATGTGTGATCCCGTTATCAAATGACAACACATGTTCATGGTTAGGAAACCTTAACCATCTTTGATTAACGAGCTAGTCTAGTAGAGGCTTACTAGGGACACATTATTTGTTTATGTATTCACACATGTATTTAAGTTTCCGATCAATACAATTCTAGCATGAATAATAAACCTTTATCATGAATAAGGAAATATAAAATAAAAACTTTATTATTGCCTCTAGGGTATATTCCCTTCAAATATTCCATCAATTCGAAAATATAAGGGGTATTACTTTTTTGGAAAGTTCAATTCCTTTAACTTTGGCCAAGTTTAGAGAAAAAAATATCGACATCCATAATATTAAGCAAAAGAAACATGGAAATTCATCGCATGATGAATCTAGTTATACCGATTTGGTATTATGGACTGATATATTTATCTACAAATTTGATCAAATTTAAAAATGTTTGACTTTTCAAAGAATTAATACATATTGTATTTTGAAATAGAGTGAGTATTTTTTTTAAGAAACACAACGACATCAAAGGCGCAGCAAAGCGCGCCCAACCCTTCTAGTATAGATCTATTTTAGACTCTAGATTAACTCATTTGCTCTCTATGTAGCTCATATTGAGATCTTTAAGAAGACCTATAATTAGAAATGGAGGGAGTGTTACTCAATTGTCTTTTAGAATATTTTAGCATCATAACTAAGTTCCAATGAGCACAAATTCACACTCAGGCTTTTTTTATTTTGTTAGCACAGCCCTTCTAGGCATTTATATTCAATCAAAGAGTGTACAAAGTCTGATTGCAGCTGTGCAATCAAAAACTCAGAAATTACATCAAAGGACATCATCTACAGAAAGAGCATGTGTTACGGGCCGCCATATTTGAATCTCTTCCGCTGAACCAAATTGAGAGGTAAGACTGCATCACTCTCATAGTGTTACCACATATCGAGCCATCATTTCCTTTGTGTCAATCATCCACTAACGTTTGGCAATCTGTCTCAATCACCACCATCGGCCAAGCTTTTTTCACAGCCAAATTTATAGGAAAAAGTCCAAAACAAACCTTGAAATTGTAGACGAAAGCTAAATCAAACTTTGTACTTTGAATCTCAAAAATTGACACTCTGAACTTGTAATCTCAGTCTATTTTGGACCCTAGACTTGTTTCGCACACTGGTAATACTATAATCCTGACCGGGATAACCTGCTACTCTCACGGACGAGATTTGGGCCGGCCCACTATACCACAACAAGAATTTGTGAACTTTAAAAAATGTTCGCACATTTCTAAAATTGTTCGGAAGTTAAAAACTGTTCCTATTCATAACAATGGCACAAATTCAATTTCCTTTTGTGTTTTTTAAAAATGTTTGGAACTTAGAAATTATATTCTCATTTTTAAAAACTGTTTGTAATTTCCAAAAAATCACATTTGTCAAAAAAAAATCTGAATGCCAACAGTTTTTCACATGCCATGAAAAATGTTTCGGATTTTCAAAAATTCTGTTAATTTTTTCAAAATGATATTTTTGGGATTTCGTAAATAATTATTTTCTAGGAAAAAATCAGCATTTAACAATTGTTCCCAATTTTTAAACAAATGTTTTGATTTTTTTATTGAGGAAGTTTACAAAAGGTTACCGTGTTTTTTAGAGAAGTATTTTTTTGAAGAAGTTTTTTAGTGAAGTTAAAAAATATTATTGTGTATTCAAAAATATGTATTTTACAGAAGTTTATTAAGGAAGTTTAAAATATGTTTTATCGTCATTAAGAAATGTACAATGTCTATTTCGAAAAATGTAACCGTGTTTGCAAAAAAGTGCGAAAGCATTTTCTAAAAAATGTACATAATATATTTGAAAAATGTCCAAAATGTATTAAGAAATACTCCCTCCGTTCCAAAATATATTGCTTCCTCTATTCCCGTGTTTCAACCTTGACCATAAATTTAACCAACAAGACAGACTGCGGCAGGAGCAAAAGTTATACCGGTGAATTCGTATTCAAAAGAAGTTTTCAGATATATAATTTCTTCTCCCGCCGTAGTCGGTCTCATTGGTTAAATTTATGGTCAAATTTATACCTCAGAAAGCGTGGGCGCACTATATTTTGGAATGGAGAGAGTATGATTTTAGCAAAGTTTTTTATTGAGGAAGTAGTTTAGGGAAGTTTAATAATATGTTTATTGTCACTAAGAAATGTACAACTTGAATTTCGAAAAATGTTACCGCGTATTCAAAAAAGTGCTATAAATATGGATTTTAAAATACTTATACATAATATATTCAAAAAATGACCAAGGTTTATTAAAAAAATATTACAAGTGTGCGCTAAAAATGTACATTTTATACTGAGAAAAAGTAGACATGTGTCAAAAAAGGAAAACAATTAAAATCAGAAAAGGAAAAATACATAGAAAATCAAGAAAGAAACAAAAGAAGACCAAAAATATAACAAAGAAATAAAATAAAAAAATTAGTGAAAACATAAAGTGTAACGAAGGAAAAAAAAGAAAACCAAAGGAAACTGATGAAAAATCAAAGAAGAGCTAAAGGAAAAATGAAAAAAAGAGAGAAAGAAATAGAGCAGTGCGAGCAAACATACAACTATGCATGAGCAGCGTGAGCGACTGCACTAATGGGCTAGCCCAACTCAGCGATTACAAGCTATCTCAAGGTTGACCAGGATTGATAAGCTCAGAGTGCCAATATCCGGGATTCGGAGTTTAGAGTTTGATTTAGCTTGCGTCTACAAGTTAAAGGTTTGTTTTGGACTTTTCCCAAAATTATAGGATCCCTGCAGGCTTGCACTTCACTCACAAAAGTGTCAGAAACCCCTATCCTCTATTCTTAAATAGCTATAACCCACTATCAATTTTTTTTAGCCATGCAAACATGCCACCTAAGCAAACCATACATTTATGTCAGAAGTTATTTTTTTTTGCATTGGTCTATGCATGCAGCGCCACATCATCAATTCATGCAACATACCCATGTAGCTCATCCTTTTCATTGTTGTTAGAAATGACATTCTTTTAATTGCAGTTCAAAAGTTTTTCCCTCCTTTTAGATGTTTCGTATGTTTTTAAGCTTGCATTTGCTTTCATGGATTTATTTGTTTTTATCAACTATTTAATCATTTCTTTTAACAAAGTTTCCACAACAACGCGCGGGGCATCATCTAGCATATCGAAAGTATCTTCCATCTAGAAAGTTTCCCGGGCCACAATCCCTGCCCCTGCACATCCATGTGAAGCGTCAATCACTCTGTCAATGTTAATCTTAACTTCGCCAACTGTACCCACTTCTCCCACATCTTGGTCATGGCGGGCTGGCTGGTATTTGATCTCGTCATGAGCATGCTTATTGCGATTGTTCCACACTGTTGAGTATTATGATTATTAGCAAATATAGGATAGACTAGGATTTGTTCTAGCTTGTCTTGTACATCAAGATAGTCATGTACTCATGTATATACACCCATGAGGGCTCAAGCAATACAACAAATAATTCCACCAAATTCCCTCTAATTCTTTTACATGGTATCAGCCTAACCCCGATCCACAACCCTAGCCGCCGCCAATTTCCCACCGCGACGCCCATGGGGTGGTCAATCTCCATGATCGCCACCAGGGGCCGCACCGCCCGTACCTAGGGTTCGTCCGTCGATCGTGTTGACCGACTGCCTTAGAAAGTCTTTTTCCAGAGAGCATGCACCACTTTCGGTTGCTCCTTCTCGAGACAACTTTGGTATGAGCTCCTTTAGTGGTTCCACTGCACTTCTTGTCCACCAGAGCGGGATGACATTTCTAGGTTGGTGCCTCGCCTCGAGTGCCACCGCGCCATCGCTCTCCCAGAAGGGTCTTTCCTTCTTGGTGCTTCTCGGCGCCTTGCTTCTCTGGAAGCACCGGATCAACATCGTGTTCGACGACGAAGCTCCCATCTCTTCAGCACCTCCTTGACCAGATCATTGTCGAGGCACACCTTTGGGCACACGTCGACACCATGAGCTTGGCCAACATACTGCCTCAGTAGTCCGCATCAGCGCCCCCCGCCCCCCACATACACACCCCTCCTCCCTTTGATGTAGCTCTTCCCGCTGCTCTCTCTTGTTCCTGCTTTGAAACTTGCTTGGGCACCTTGTACTCTATCTACTCTCTTTCTTCTATCAATGAAAGATACGCAAGGTCTTGTGTATTCTTGAAAAAAAAGAAATCACTACTCTCATTAACCAATCTGTACCCATCCTTAGTTATTTACCACAAAATGTTGTATTTGAATACATCATATTCAAGGCCGAATGCGGTTAAATAATCAAAAAATGAGATAAATGATTAATTGCACAATCAAGCCCACATGCTTGAATGATACAATTTCGGGAGAAGCCCCTTTTGCCCCGCCTCGCCCCCTTGGGGTGACTCGGGTGATCCCCAACCCTAGAGCGCCACCGTCCTCCTCCCCCTCCTTCGATATCTCACCACCGCCGCAGACAGACACCGGCAAGCCTGCGCGGCACCGAGGAAGGTGGCGGCAGGGTTGGCTACTTCTGCCTCGCACGGAGAACGTTGCGTGCCGGGGTGGCGGGCCCAATCGAGGTGGTCAGTGCCTTCCCTATGACGGATGATGATTGAGGGTGTGCGGCTTGTCTTCCTTGGCTTGCATGGGCGGCAAGGACCCGATGGTGGGAGCTCATGGTGGCTGAGGTTTCCCTCGGTCGGCCACCAGATCTAGATCGACTAGCACCAACTTCATCCCCTTCACCCTCTCCCGCTTGATCTGGGATCCAGTGTGACCTTACTCGTCGAATCCGGGTGGTGGGCGGCGATTGGGCGGTGGAGTTCATGGGACCGGGGGAAACCCTTGGCCTGCAACGGTGAGCACAACGACGACGATGCCACGACACTAAACCACTTCTTGGAGGCTTCGTTGAGGTATCTCAACCCACACTCACTCTCCCCTGCATCTAGAGGAAACCCTTGGTCCTGCTTGGGGACGACGGAGGCGCTATAGCATCATTCCCCTTCCCAAAGGCGTTGTCCTTGGACCGTGGGGGGCTGCTGTGTTGGGGTGTGCTGGTGGCTGTCATGGAGGCTTCATTATTCGGTGTTGACATTGGCAATGTCGACCTTTTTGTCGCGTCGATTTGGCTCGAGTTCCTTCCCGCGGTGCGTGTCTCCTTCATGGTCTTGCCATGGTGATGGCAGTTCTCTTGTGGAGCTCAATATGCTCTACTCGCTATGTCCCTCCCCTAGTACTCCTTGGAGTCACACTTGCATCCGGGTTCTTGGTGGAACCACTCCGCCTACTGGCGGTGCGGCATCCTTTCGATCCGGGACGAGAAGGTTGTGGCCTTCTACGGTGACGCGACGAAGATGGCTGCCATCGTGCCTAGGTTCCTTACCATTCTGGAGTGGACCTGGGCTGCCTTCATTCACATTGTTGTCCCCCACAAGTTCTGTTGCTCGTCTAGTGCTTGCTGCTTTGGCGGGCGAAGACCTCGACGGATCAAACTCATATGTTCATCTTGGTAGTTGCTATGTAGTCTTTGGTCCGGGCACTGTCTTGTATGCACCTTGTATCTTTTTCTGCTTGTAAGTGGTTGTTCGATGTGATCCTAGCCGGTTGATGCCTTTTTTAATTCAAAGTCGGCTTAGGTTCAAGGCTACTCTGGCTCACCCAATGTCTTTTCTCTAAAAAAAAATCAGTTGCATGGTTCATGGCAATTGGCAGAGCAACAGACTCACTACGTCATTTTGAGCATTGACCACTCACTATTTGGGACAATCTATACAATAATACACCTGCAAAAATAATCTATACAATAATACACTCTTTCTACAAACCGTTCAAGTGAATTTGATTCCCATCTTTACATGAACAGTGAACAGAAATGCATTCCATGCCAATTACGATGACGGCTTTGCAGGTACACGTCACCCGCCCGCACATTCCCCTTCCCCTTTGCCAAAGAAACGCAAATCAACCCTACTGCTGTTGAGTCACAGAGCAGCGTGTTAATCTTGTGTAAATTCTACCCTTTGGTGCAATGCTTCAGGATGTAATTTGTGCAATTCTACTCTTCTAAAAAATAACTAAAACATGAAACAACTTTCTTGCAGTAAGGTGATCTTATACTCCAAAGAAATTGAACATAGTCGACATGTGACATTTTGAAAAAGTGAACATAAGTTGCTAGTGTATGGAAAAATAGTTGTGCCAAAAAATAGTAGAGGCAGAAATAATGCAACAAACAATAATCACTTTCAAAACTCTCCGATACCTAGTCAAGCAAGGGACCAGCTGCCGGACATGGATTTTTCGCTCCCACTGGCAGACGCACTGGGATGAACAGTAAATTTCAAAAAAAATCAAAAACTTCTGATTATTTTTAACAACAAACATTTTCTATAAATAAACGACGAACACAAACATAAAATCGTAGAAATAAATTACTCAATGGGTCAATGGGGCTTAGCAGCAAATGCAGCATATCAGTAAAGTTTGTAGCAGATGAAAATCCAATCTTCCATTGAACTTCATTGGCCCAGAATTGTACAATTATTTATAAGGCATCTAAAGGTTACTTTAAAAAAAACATCTAAAGGTTTCTGTGGGAATAATCATTACTTAAGATACCAGGGAATGATTTTCCAGTTTTCAATGGCAAACAACCGCAGACTTCAATGAGAACCTTCAATTTCATGTCCAATGATCCCATCATCACCAACCAAACAAGAAGGCCAGGCCATAATATACGGACAGGGACGATCATCAAAGCATCCCACGACTAGTAACTCAAGGTCCGTCGTCTCTAGTGAAAGGGAGAAGAACCAGCAATGCAGTGTGCCGACAGGTGTCATGCATGTCATGGACAAGTACACATATCCAGACCTAACTTGCACAACCGTGAGGCGGGCCTGCAAGCCCAGAGCACGTTCCCCAATGATCCTGTGAATTTTTACACTCAAAGAGATTATGTTCTGCAGCACCCAAATCTCAATTCCATCAGCATTCACACTACGGATCCAAACATGAAGGAGTAAATCGTCAGATGCATAGACAATGCATAGTCGGCCGTCCTTGGTTTCCCCAACCCTGAAATTGGATCCGCCCACCTTTATTTGCAAGGGTAGATCCACAATGGAGAAATCCATGGTGGTTGCGTTGATCCTAATCATGCGCCCTTCGCCATGAAAAGGCCAGTAAACGGAACCACCCACCAGCGTGCCAATGCTGGACTTTAGGCTGTTGTCACCGCCGATGTACACACACGGGTGGACGACCCAATCCCTCATCTCCGGCGAGAAGACGACGACATGAACCCTTTGCTTGTCATCGCAAATGCAGACCACACGGAAGGATGAGGGCTTCTCATCGGTAGACAGCAGATGGAAACCAAGGAAGGCGAAGTTGCAGCGTCTCCCGCTCCTCCCAGCCCAAACATCACGGGGCACCGGGATGATGTCCATGGCCCAGGTCATGGGGTTCATGGCAGCGACGACAGGCGGCTTAAGCAGCTTGTTCCATAGGAGGACGTAACCATTGCGATAGTCCATGATACCCCAGTTGGTATACACGTCGTCATTCCCTGGCGGCGGCAACATCGGGATCTGAACGGCGAAGGGGGGCGAAGGAGGGGGTGGCGGCGCCATGGATGTCGAGGAAGAGCCCGATGGGCGGTGCTGGGTGAAGGGCGCGTGAAAGGATCGATATGGTTGACTAGAGGGGGGGGGGGTGAATAGGCAACTAACAATTTTTAGACTTTTCTTTAACAATTTAACCTTGCAATGAAATAGGTTGTCTAGATGTGCAACTACGTGGACAACCTATATGATGCAAAGACAATGAGCACACAAGCAAGCAATGGATATAGCACAAGTAAGCTTGCAAAAGTAAAGGGATAAGATAACCAAGAGTGGACCCGGTGGATACGAGGATGTGTTACCGAAGTTCCTTCCTTTTAAGGGGAAGTACGTCTCCGTTAGAGCGGTGTGGAGGCACAATGCTCCCCAAGAAGCCACTAGGGCCACCGTAATCTCATCACGCCCACACACAATGCGAGATGCCGTGATTCCACTATTGAAGCCCTTGAAGGCGGCAACCGGACCTTTACAAACAAGATTGGGGCTATCTCCACAACACTTGGAGGCTTCCAATAATCCTGCGAAGCTTCACCACAATGGAGTATGGCTTCGAGGTGACCTCAACCGTCTAGGGTGCTCAACACCCAAGAGTAACAAGATCCGCAAGGGATAAGTGGGGGGAATCAAATATCCTGTGGTGGAAGTGTAGATCGGGCACTTGTCACCCAATCCCGAGCAAATCAACAAGTTTGATTGGCTAGGGAGAGAGATCGAGTGAAAAAGGAGCTTGGAGCAACAATGGAGCTTGGAGATGGAAGAGGTAGTCAACTAGAGGTAGAAGACGCCCCTTATATAGTCGTGGACAAATTCCAACCGTTATCCACATGTTCAGCTCGCGACACACGGTACTACCGCTCCAGGGGCGCGGTACTACCGCGAGGCTGTGCGGTACTACCGTGGCTGACCACAGTACTACCGCGACAGCAACACAGGTCGGAACTACCCTGATAAGGGGGCAGTACTACCGCTTGCGCGGTACTACCGCACCCATCTGCGGTACTACCGCAAGGCAGGAAAGTCACGGCCTGGGAAGGGCGCGGATGAAATAAATTACATCCGTGCCTACTTCCGCTGAACCGGAGGGGGTACAAAAATCCGACGCGGTAATACCGCCCGGGAGGCGCGGTACTACCGTGCGGACGCGGATGTAAAAAATTACATCCGCGCCTACTACCGCGATACTGCGGTACTAGGTAGGAGGGCCACGGTACTACGACTCCTAGGGAGCGGTACTACCGTGGGCCTCCGCGGTACTACCGTGGGCCTCCGCGGTACTACCGCTCTGGACGAGCGGTACTACCGTGGAGGGCGCGGATGTAAAAAATTACATCCGCCCCTACTACCGCACCGGAGCGGCACAAGGCCAGGGAGCCGCGGTACTACCGCTCCAGAAGGGCGGTACTACCGTGACACCTAGCGGTACTACCGCGTGTGCTTGCAGTACTACCGCAAGCACAGCAGTAGTCGTCAGATTTCTGTACAACCAAGATAACAAAGGGAAGCTCCAAAGTGCAGGGAAAGGAGGAACAAGTGTACGTGTTGATTCCACCCAAACCTTTCCGACGCGGACCCCCTCTTAATACTACGGCTCTCCTACGACTCAAATCTACCAAAGAGAAACATAAAACGACGCCGACTTCAATAGTCTCCGAGGGGCACCGAATCGTCTCATGCCTAGATATGAATAACCTGAGAAACTCAAGGCACACGATTAGTCCGCAAAAGCATTGTCATCAATCACCAAAACACCTGAGGGAAGAATATGCCCTTACAGCGCGGAAGATGCGGCGGAAGGACGGGGAGGAGCGGATGGCGCCGAGCTAGGAGCGGCAGGTGAGCGGCACGGACGTCCAGCAGGTTGGGCAGGTGGAGGAAGATCTCGAGGAATAGGTCTTGGCCGAGGGAGGATATGGTGGTGGCGGTAGTAGCGGAGCTAGCATTTGACATCAGGGTGGTCCGCCTCAAAAAAAAAAAGATACAAGAAATATGACATGTTAACGTTTTAACTTGTTCTCAGTATGACATAGAAATATATTAATATGGTCTTACAAACACACTAGAATTCTCAATTAAGACTAAGTTTTGCATAAAGAAGCCTACATAGTACATACTACATGGACCATAGACATATACCTTGAGAAGTTCAGTGTTGGTTCTTAGTTTGCTCTTCAATCACAACTGGCACACACACAAGTTCTCCGGTTTTTGCTCTTCGGCCACATCCGGCATAAACCCTGCTTTCTTCTTCTCCCCTATCTTAATAGCTTCTCCCTGGAAACGAGAAATTATGTCTCCGGCCCTCTTCATGCTTCAACAATTCGGTAATAAAAATTACTTTCTATCAATACACAAGTTGAGGCATGATGTGCAAAATGAAAGTAAATGAAGCAGAAATGAAAGGTGGCTTCATTCAAGCCAACTATAATGAAAGTAAATGAGGCAGAATTCAAGCCTTCGTGGCTTCATTCAAGCCAACTAAAATTTTACATCATTTCTTCATATAGAACAATTTAAGCAAATACTTGTGCAGAATTATGTGTTGAAACTGAGGCAAAAAGGCAAACCCTTGTCTCAAATTGGGGCAAAAAGGCAAACCCTAAGTCTGAAATTGGGGCAAAAATTACTTGTAACTTGTTTGCCGCTGTGGTGGGGCTTTGCTGGGGGCGGCCGGGCCGGCGGGAAGCCGGGAAGTGGAGGCTGGACGCCGGGACCGTCGAAGCGCAGGGCAGGGGCGCAGCCGCATGCAGGGCAGGGGCTAGGGGCGCGACCGGACTGGGCGGGCGGCTGGGCGCGGGACAGGGGCTCAGTCGGGCTCTGGTCTCCGGTGGGCGGCGGGCAACCGGCGCAGCCGCTGTATCCAGGGACGTCGCGACGGCGAGGCGGCTGGCCGGCTTGGTGTCGGGCAGAGAGTTGCTGCGCGAGGGGTCGAGGGTTCTGCTCGTGCTCGATGTGGAACGTGGCGGCGTTCGTCCCTGGATAGGTTAGTGAGTCTTTTTTCCCTCTATGGCCCAATTTTTTGATATAGGTATATAACCAGTTTCAAAATCCCAGGGTGAGCCGCGGCTAACCCTGGCCACCCTGTACATCCGCCACTGGGTCGCGGTGGCGGCTGTTGTTGTTGCTGCGGTGGTGCCATCGGCGGCAGAGGTGGTGTTGGACCTTTTCGGTGGTTCCCTTGGCGGCGGTAGCGGGGGTGGACGGGATCGACGGAGGTCTTGCTGCTGGCGCAGCCGGCGGCGGCGGCGGTTCGCTGCCCATTGCTCTCCAGAGATTCTGTGGATTCCAGGCCAGGTCAGGCTGGTTGCTACCTGTTGGGTTTGACGCATGGCCCAAGTCCATCACACTCTTCAGCTTTTAGCCCATGTGTATATGTACGCATGGCACCCGATGAAATCTCTGCTTTCTTGAGTGAAATTTATAATTCAAATTTCACAAGAGCAATTTGAACATAGTACAGACGCATGCACTCATATATACGCGCATGCACTTGTCTCTAAGAACGCACAAATATTCTACCGGAACGTTTTATCTCACTGAACACGCATCGTCGAAACTTGTAAAATAAATTCAGAAATAAATATGAGCATCATGATTTGAACCATTATGGGCCAGGGATATCATTTTCCTTCTAACCATCTAACGACACTTTGACTCGCCTTCAGACGAGCAACTTGATAATGTACTGTCTTTGTACCAAGCCGAAAAAACGATTTTGGTATAGAGGGAGTACTTTGGAATAAAACTGAGGCGGCCCTCCAGGCCCTTAGTGAACCGGTCAATTTCTGCACCCAAAAAGTGTAGGTTATGTGGCACCCAAATCTCAATTCCATCACCGTCCACACAACGATTCCAAACATGGAGGAGGAAATCATCAGATGCATAATAGACAGTGCATAGTTGGCCCCTTCACCTTCACTTGCGAGGGTAGATCCATATTGGTGATGTCCATGGTGGCTGTGTTGATCCTAATCATGCGCGCTTCGCCCGGGAAAGGCCAGTAAACAGACCCATCCACCAGCGTGCCGGCACAGTACTTTAGGTTGTGGTGTCCACCGATGTACACCCACAGGTGGATGACCCAATGCCACGTCTCCGACGAGAAGATGGCGACGTGAACCTTAGACACATCCGCGCAGACACAGACCACGCCGAACGACCAGGGGTTCTCCTCACAAGACAGCAGATGGAAACCAAGGAAGTCAAAATCGGGTAGACTCCCGTCTGCGACATCGTCGGGCAACGGGATGGTGTCCACGGCCCAAGTCATGGGGTTCATGGCAGCGACGGACAGCGTTTTCCATAGGAGAATGTAACCGTCGCGACAGTCCGTGATACTCCAATCCGCAGGCGCGGCGTCCTTCGTGGGAAGGGAAGTGAGAAAGAAGTCGCCGGGGCGGAGGGCAGCTTTGACGTCGGGATCTGAGCGGCGCAGCGGGGCGAAGGAGGGGCTGGTAGCGCCGTCGGCGAAGAGCCCGATGAGCGGCGCCTGGTGGAGGGTGCGGAAGAGGCGGTGGAAGGACTGGGACGAGCGGACGGCGTCTAGCCATGAGCGGCAGGTCAGCGCGGCGCGGACGAGATCCGGGAGGTTCGGCAGTCAGAGGAAGATGTCGAGAAGTTGGTCTTGGCCGAGGGAGGATATGGTGGTGGTGGTACGACCATCAGCGGCGGAGGTGGTCGTTGTTGCAGTGGTGGTGCTGCCATCGGCGGCGGAGATGGTTTTGGACCTTTTCGTTGTGATGGTGGTGGTGGTGATGATTGTGATGGTAGTGGTGCCATCGGCGGCGGAGGTGGTTTCGGTGGTCGTCGCGGTGCTAGTGGTCGTGGACGGGATCGCGGCGGCCGGCGGTGGCGGCGGTTCACTGTCCATTGCTCGAGAGTTCAGTCGATGTACGCATGGCCCAACTCCATCATACGCTTTCATGGGTTGAGCCCATGTACGCAAATCGTCCATTTTTTTTTGTGCTAGCTAGGCTAGGAATTGGTGTTTTCCTCTCATCCCTGGCAGTTGGAATCCTAGCTGCCGTCAGGAGATGCCAAACTTCCAGCGCCGTCCTCCGGTGACTCCCCTCCGCTGACGACCTCGGTCGTTGGTGGTGAGGTGGGTCACCGGATCCACGCGCGTGGATCGTTTTTACTCCCTCGTAGTCTAGGTTTTTAGGCTGTTTATCGTCTTTGTTTCGGCGGCGACAATGACGTTGCTGAATAAAGATTATTCGCATCCTTCCCTGACGAGGCCATCGATACTATGGTTGGGGATGGATTTGGAAATTAGTCTGTTCAAGCAAGGATGCCCTGACGGCAGCGGCATCCTCATGGTGGGCCTGTGTCCTCGGGCTTCGCCATTGCGACGACGTTTGCTCCAGCGTCGGTGTGGAGCTTGGGAGGTTGTCTAGGATGAGATGCGGTTTGTGGTTGGCATCAACTACATCTGCAAGACGAAACGTGTGCTGGATTCGTGGTTCATGTATGGCAGGTATGGTTTCCTCCTTCGGTGTCTTAGTCGTGGTGGGGTTCCAGATCTAAAGTTCGATGGCATGTCCGGGGTGTTGCCCCGGTCTGATTCGTTCAACGGCAAATGTTTCACTTTTGGTGAGCCACCTTGAAGGTCTGCAAAACTGCATATCAGCGATGAAGCCGTGTTGAGCTCAGATGAGGAGGTAATCCGTCATTCTTTTTTCGGTGCCTGCTATGGTGGTACCGAGACAAAAATGTTCTGCTATCTTTTCAGTTTTCTTTCCGTCCATTGCTCGACAGTTCAGTCCATGGGGCTTTTGGCTGGTTCGCTAGCTTTGTAGTAGTTTGTTCACATGGCCCAACTCCATCATGCACTTTCATGGTTTGAGCTCATGTACGTAAATCGTCCAATTTTCTCTCTCTTTTGACTGGTGATGAGGGGTAATTTCTGGTTCAGTTTGCATACGACTGTATGCTTTGGGACTAGACCCATTTGTTTTAAACTTTTATAGGGATATCACTCTAGATTGTTGAAAAGGCTCAAAATAATCATAAGGTAGGTCTCTACATGGCAAAACAACCATCAAAATCGTATCATAACTGTATCTGTATCTAGATTGCATCGTGCGCAAGGTCTAATTTTTTGCAAACCACACTGCTCACTCGCTTTAGCCATTTTAACCCTGAAACTGACAGGTATGCCCCACTTTCAAATGATGATGTGGCAAAGAGATGCTGATTATAAACATGCAGTATGTCATTTTGTCAAAGGACCCCTCAAAACGAAAAACAGAAAGCAATCAATTCCCGGCCCAGCTCCTCCCCCTGGGTGTCATGGGCCATGACTGCGGGTGGGGTGGTGGGGGCGTGGCGCCGGTGAGGAGTTCCGGCTCCTCTCCCTCGTCGGTTAGGCCAACATAGCACTGCTCGGTTTACTGTGCAAATGTTGCTGCCATGTTATGACTAAAAATGATGTTGCATTGCAAAAGAAATGGTTCAACACCATGATTGCATTGTCCTTTGTTTTACGAGTGTTAGCAAGATCAAATGGTATGATATTAATCTTGAGTAATAGTATTGAATTTGCAACCGATCTATAGAGGCACATGCTTCATCCTCATTATCACGTTATCATGGTTACTATTACTAATTACGAGTGCCTGTTCATATTTTTAACTATTGATGATGCTACTTTGCTTGTGTTGAAAGAATTTCTATAATTATGGTTTTTCAAATTGTTAAACAACTCTCTTAACAACACAACTACCCATTCATAGAAGATCAACCTATTTTGACGGGATGGGAGGACGAAATACATAATGTGGCCAAAAATCATGGACGAGCCAAGCCCAAAGCAGTATGCTACGTACCCTTCCGCCGTTGGGGGTGCTTAAGGCTTCTTCCTCCTACAGATCCGTCTGCACGATCAGCTAGTTCGTATGAAACAGCCTCTAATGGCGAGGGGGACAAGAAGCTGGAGATGTGCACACCCTGCCCTAGTGTTGTATTTGAATCAGATGAAACAACTAGTCCAACTGTGTCAACAAGTGATAGGTTAACATCACATTATATGCTGATCAACAATCACTAGTAGAAAACGGGCCATTTATCCCAGTTCATGAGGCCCATTTGTCCCGGTTGCCGAACCGGGACTAAAGAGTCGGTACTAAAGCTCAATACCTTTAGTCCCGGTTCGCCCAGGAACCGGGACAGATGAGGCTCCACGTGGCCGCTGCGGCTTGCCCAGGCAGGAGGGCCTTTTGTCCCGGTTGGTGCCTCCAACGGGGACCAAAAGGCTTCCACGCGTCAGTAGTTCATGGGCTGGGTTTTTTGTTTTATTTGAAGGGGGGGGGGGGGTGTAGGGTTAATTATTGTGTTAGCTAGCTACATACTATACGTATAGAGAGGACTCGACACGCTAGCTAGCTAGTAAGCAAATGAAGGAAACCATTAAGTGATCGACCTCTCCTTCTCCAATAGATTGGTCGAACAACAAGTTTTCGTATATCTATCCGACGCTATTGGATACATAAGATCTCTTACAAAACCCCCTAATATCTGAACTCAACTTCCACATGGTATTCTCCATGTTTGTCGATGACGTGGTCAAGAAAGAATCTCGCCAATTCCTCTTGAATTGTCGTATGCGATCTTGTGGTAGGAGTTCTCCCACATCTACCACATCAAATTTGAAGAAGGTGGTCAATACATATATATGAATGAAACTCAACACAAATGATGGTAATAAAATAAAATTGTGAATATTATTGCTTACGCACTTCATATTGTTGTTTAGAGTAGCCCCGCTCACAGGTGGTGTGGCAGATGAACTCGTAAATGTAGTATCCACAGAAATCATTCCTGGGTTGCTGCCCCAATCACTTTACAAGAAATAGAGGTCAATCAAACTGATAAGCAAACATGCTAAATGGTATTGATGAAACTAGCTAGAATCAATGGGAGATGCACAGAACTAGCTAGTAGCTAGTACTTACTTTCGGGTGGTTAAATCGCAGCTGCGCCGGCAGTCCCGGAGCTTGTGCGGTGAACTTTTTCCAAACCCTGCCAGACAAAGAAAACAATTACTTGATATCAGGAAATGAACAAAGTTGCCGATATGGTAGGATAATGATCGATTGAACTTACTTCTCGAGCATTTTAGTCATGGTCGCATACTCCTCTGAATTTTTTCGTTTGGAGTCTATGACGGTTACTAGTCCATGCTCAAGCTTAATCTCTAGCAGAATAAAGTGGAAGTTGCGCACGCATGCATAACTGATCAATTACATTACCATATCCTAAAGTAATAAGCAAAAGCGAATATGCACAAGACAGTAACACTCACTTGTCTTCGTAAGGAAAGAGTATTATAGCTTTGTTTTGATTTCGAAGTAACAATCATATCAAGTTGGCCTCGGTATCTCTGGGATCATGTTTCACATTCCATTCATCCATGAGATTTGTGTTAATGAACCCAATATCACCTACTTGTCTTTTTCTTCAATTCGGCGATCTTCAATCTGCATAATATAGTGAGGGTAATTATATATACATGCAATGAAAGAGTTGAGCTATATATAGAGACTTAATTAATTACAGATAAGTAGTACTTACAGACAGTAGCAAGTGATCATTGTTTTATTGAGGGCCTTTTGATTGAAAAACTGGAAGAACTCCTCATATGGAACACTACTAGAAAAACCACTACTAATGGCGCACCTATTATGGCTATTAATGGCGCATCTGTGGTGCGCCATTGATAGCACGCCATTAGTAATTTTTACTAATGGCGCACCACCTGGTGCGCCATTAGTATCTGGTATACTAATGGCGCACCTCGGATGCGCCATTAGTATATGCCAGGATGCGCCATTAGTATGCCTCCTAGGGGCCATGTATACCCAGGTGCTTTGGCATACTAATGGCGCACCACCTCTGGATGCGCCATTAGTAACCGCGGCATACTAATGGCGCACTGCCCAGTGATGCGCCATTAGTATGCACTGTCATACTAATGGCGCACTGTCATGTGATGCGCCATTAGTATGAATATTAGGTTTTTTTATTTTTTGATTTTCTGTTTTTTGCACAGGTTACAAAATGTATAGTTTGACAAAATATAGACAGCACACATCAACAACAGATTCATCAAATGTATAGTCTTTGAATACAATTCATCATATTAGTCTCCGAATATAATTCATCATATTAGTCTCCGAATTGAAAAGACCGAACAAAGATAGAACATTATATTACAAGTCTCGAGACCACGAGTAGCGAGTCTGTCTTCACACTACAAGTCGATATCGATCATCTAAACTACCATCACATAGAAGAGAGCTGCGGTCATCACGATGAGCATCATCACGATGAAACTCGTCTTCATCCGGTTCCTCCAACGCTCCCTCCCCTCTCCCGCTAGATAGCGGGCGTATCTAGATTCGGCCTTGGCCCTAGTGGTGTACCCTTTGTAACTGTTACCGCTGAATCGGTGAACCTGTCTCCGACACTCCTCCCAGTCATCGTAGACTCCGGGAACCTTACCCTTGTACACGACATACGTCGGCATCGCTATGCACTAGCCAAACGAAACGTTAGTACCAATTCACAGACAATACATGAGCAATATATAAGTATGCAACAGAACGATCGGAAGAGAAAAGCAAGACATTAATAGCATCGATTACATCTAAGTTGAACGACTCTCGAAACCAAAGAGACATACTACAAGTTCATTAAAGTTTAATTACAACATGAGCCAATCGATGTTCCAGAACTAGACAACTCGACTCAAGGGACCGGAGCGTGGATGAAGCCGCCGTCTATCGTGGGAGTCATGAAAGAACGGGCGTTGTCATCCTGCATTTGTAGCATTGTGTCGATGTCACTGTTGGACGGTTGATTTCTGAGGTAGAACTGCCCCGAGGTACGAAGGACATCTTGATGGATGATTTCGGCAAACTCCGACTGGATGCGAAAGAATTCTTGTCGGAGGTCCGCGTCCTGGATTGCCGACACGCTCGCGGCCCAATCTTTGAGTTTACTCGGTAGAAGAAGTTGATGATGGTCCCGTACGATCGCTCGCATGTGATGGATGGCGTAGTAGGCACCCTTCTGACCGCCAGGCGGCTGCTTGACGCAGCAGAACGTCGTATTGTGGGAGAACACGTGCTTGCCGTACTTACGAATAGGCCTGGTGAAGGTTCCTCCAGATTGGGCGTAGCCGGGGAGAACATCATCAAGAACCTTCTTGACATTTGTGTAGTCTACGTTCGACTGACGGTCCGGGTCGAAATACGTGGCCATAGAATATTTGGGGCTTAGGAGGATGAGCGTGCAACGTGTGTCACTGCAGAAAACACAGAATGTTAAAAGAAAAACGATCGAAATGTAAGAATTCATATGTTACGGGCCGGTTGAGGGGAGGACTTACTCGGGAAAGTAAGGCACGAGGAAGTTATCCTTATCTTGGTTTGCCAGAATGACGCCTTCGAGGTAAGAACTCGCGACTTGCCGGTCCCCAGTGCTGCCCAAGATCTTGGCACGCATGTAGAAGGGGTCGACTATCACGATGTCCGAGGTCTTGTCGCGAATGACCGCATCTCCATACTCAGCGAAAATAGCCGAACGAAGGTGTAGTGCAGCGGATGAAGGTTCAACATAGCATGGATGTCATCAAAACGCAGGACGATCGTACGCCCGATGGAGTTATCCACAAAGCCCTTGCCCTCTGGCACCTTGGCCGCGAAAACCGGGTATGCCACATCCTTCTCTCTGAGACGCCGCTTCTCCAAAGCAAGAACACTGTCATGCAGACTCTGCATAGCACCGGTTGCAGCATTGAGCATATTTGTCGGTAGCATCGCCCTACCTGCCACATGCACCCTCCTCGAGATATCCTGCGGTGAAGGTGGCCCGTCCTGAGCACGGATCGTACTCGGTGCCGGCTGGCTCGCACCCTTCTTAGTCTTTCTTTTGCGTGCCTTCTTCTTCTCCTGTAATGGGACCGAGTTCTGCTCACAGACCGCCCTTTTGAGTGTGTTGGGGCTGATAATATTTCACACCTCGCCTATCTGAGGCTCGGTGAAGTCGGCAGCTGGAGGCGTCTCCTGAGAGCTGAACGCCAGACGGCGCCTGTTGCAACTTGGCTTCTCCGCGGTACGAGCTAGATCGCACACGTCTTTTGTTGGGTTTGGTTCTTGAGAAGGAGGCCCCATGAAGTCGCCATCGTACCCATGCTCGGAAAAGTACTGATCGACATTGCCAAATGTATCATCGTCGTCGTCGTCGTCGTTCTGATCCTGTGCCATATGCATGTTTGGATCCAGTGGCATAGGAATGTCCGGCACCGTTACGGCGGTCTTGCCATGGGGCCGACTTGGCACCGGCACGACTGGCGGTGTTGTCTTTGGGGTGGTGTCCCCCGCCCCCAAATGAATCTGGCTCTTCGGCCAAAGCAGGGGCCAGCTCAGGCAGGCGCTGAGGGTCATCACGTCTTCATCGTCAGCCCCGACGGGTCGAATCGGAGGTAACAAGTTGTCGCAGCCTGGCAGCACCCGAACCAGTTGAACCCTAAACAAGTTGGGTGGCATCTGGGTACCGTGGAACAAGGGGTTGCCCGGTCGAACGATTTTGCCCTTGGCGACATCGACCAACTCGTTGTTCACGAAGTGGAGGAGAGTGCACGGAACGTCGGCGGCGCCCTGCGAAAACATGTAGGGCGTCAGGGATGCCCAGTCAAAGGCAAGGAGATGAAGTCCTCGGCCGAGAGAGGCTTAATTAGTTACCGTGATGATGGCGTCGAGCTCGGCTAATGTCGAGGCACCGCCAACGGCGGGCGTGCAGTTGACGGAGGGGCCGCTTGCTGAAGAGGTGCCGGCCGGCGTACACCCGGGTGCATTAAGCTCCCGTGCCGGCGTCGGAGACACCAATGCCACCTCCGCCGGAGGCACCAATGGCCCCGCCATCGCATTATGCGAGTTGCTGGCCGTGAAGCTAGGAATCGGGGGCGGCCCCTGTTGGCCGCCCGCAATCCACGCACTCAACCCCGAGATCAAGGTAGGCACAAGGGCGGTGATCGTCGCTCCGAGTCGTTGTTCCACTTGCTCTTGGACAATCTCCGGAATCCGCGCCACCTGTGCCTTGAGTTCTTGAACCTCTCGCGCCTGGCTTTCCGAGCTAGTCTTTTTCTCCTTCCGCACACCAGCGGTATAGTATGACCCCCATTTTGTCGACAAGCCTTTGCCGGCCACACGACCAGCTGACGTCGGCTTACTGAGCTTATCCTTGTTCTTCATTACATTCAACCCCCTATTTAGAGTGGTGTCCCAAGGGTTGCTCTTAGTCGATTCCACGCTACTGCTTTCAGTCGCCTGCGGAAGGAATGTGAACCATTTAGAAATTTGGCTTCATTAATTAGAATGCAACCATATGGAGCTAATTACGCGGGGGTGTATTCCTTACCAGAACAAGCTCAAGCGCCCTGGTCTTCGGATCCGTGGTAAGCTCCTTTGTTATCGGGTCCTCCTTGTACCGGGCCCTGACATAGTTCCTAGTCTGCTTGTTACCGCTGTATTTCTCGAAGCGGGGCGGTAGGCCTTGCTCGGCACGGTCCGCGTCCTCCTTGTCCCAGATAGGCTCCGCCACTCTGTAACCGCCGGGACCGAGTGTGTGTTCCCCTATGTTCAGCTCCCGCATTTGTTTCCCCCACTCACTTGATTGGGAGCTTGCGGTGCTCGAGAAATTGATCTTGAAGTCATTATAGTCATCTTCGGTGATCGAAGGATTTTTCTCCTTGATCTTCTGATAACTCTCACCTTTCTCGATCATTCTCTTCACATTGCTTTTCCAAGTAGACAGGGCCTTGCTCATCTTCGTGAGGGCAGCATTGTTCACTTTATTCCCTTTGAGGCTTGTGTTTTCAAATTCAGCGAGGAACTTGTATCGTTCGTGCAGCTTCGTGAAGAGGAGGTTGCGCAAATTCCCTCGGTCAGGATGCCTCAGGTTCTCGGTGTTGATCGAGACGGTGCTCCGGACAATGCACCCGAGCTGAAGCGAGTACCCCTTGACTATTCGTTCGGGTGCCGTTGGATTCCCGTTGGAGTCCACTTCAGTAACTTCCTCCTTGAGGGTGCGGAGCACGATCGGGCGCCGGTCCTTCCGTTGCCTCTTCGGTTGGCTGCCATCTGTGCGTGCGCCGCCATCATCAGTGGTGGCATCCTCGGCGGCACCATCAGTGGTGGCATCAGTGTGGTCATCCTCGGCGGCACCATCCGTGGTCTCAGGATCGGTGGGGAAGGCGGCGGCCTCATACAAGTGAGGTTGTTCCTCCATCTCCTGGGACAGCTCCCAGAATGCCTTGCCGCCCGAACCCCCGGCCTCATCGTTGTGGGCCATGTTTCTCTCTAAATAGAAACAAAGTTTGGTCAAAAAGTTGGTTATTGTCAAGGAACAAGATCTCTAAGTTGACCAAATAACCTAATTCTCGAGGAATGTCGCCAAAAAGTTGGTTATTGTCAAGGAAAAATTGAGAGATGTTTGTGATATTGCCTAGGTGTTTTGGGATAGAACCTGTTAGTGTGTTGTTGCTAAGGTCCAAGTCCACGTTCTCAGGGTAACCTAGTTCTTGAGGGGTGTGTCTAGAAAGTTCACTCTTCTTTTTAGAAGACAAGCGTCTGAAATGGTATTGCCTTTCCTTAATTTGTATTATTTTTTCATTGTGTTGAATACTTATGTGGGTGAGTGTATCTGTAATTACTTTTTACTACACCGCAGGGTGTTCAAACACGCGGAGAGGATAAACGCTAGCATGCTGATCATTGCATATCATTCATAACCATGAATGAAGGCTCAATGGACCAAGGAAAGAAAACCTACACAAACACAAGGATGACTATTGGAGACACTCAGGCCTGCTGCTTTGTGTTGATTGTTCAGAAGCTAGGGAATGTCCATTATATATAGATGCAGAGAAGCTTCGGCCGTGGTGAAGGTCAACCCCTATATTTTAATTGGAGGGCCAAGAGATAAGCTAAGCTGCAAATTATGAATCTGCGTCGAAAATTGCACCACATTCAGCATAGGGCAGGAGACGCCTACCCTAATGAATATGTTATTCTCACACCTCATCACTTGCTGAACTTGTAAATCATTTCCGTGAAAACAATCAAACGGTTTTCAGTGACAAGTGATACAAGGAACTAAACTGGGTTTCAGCAAATGTGTGTATGTGATGTGCCCCAACAGGGTAAACTTATTAAGATATACTCCAATCTTCATCAAGTTGCAGTTTTGAAACGTTGGTAGTTTTTCTAGCTGATGAAAGGAAACGATTTCCTTCCTGGACCATCGAGTCATGCACACGTTGGGTTAATGCGCAGTCGAACTCCGATGAAGAAAAATAGAAAGTATATGGCATAAAGGGGTCTAGACTTGTGCAATTTTGACATTTAGGGTTACCCAAATGCATGTGTTATGACTTCTGAAGCCAGACAGAAACTCCGATTATTTTTGGTTCTGTACATGATGCAAAATGGATGGATGGATGAATATAATGAAGCAAGTAATTGTCTTGCCTTGGAAATTAAGCTGGTGCCTACAGGTATATGTATGTATTGTTCGGTTGGTCCTGAAAAACAAAAGCTATCTAGCTAGTATGCAATGCAAATTAAGCTGCAGATAGCTTATTGTCTCCTCTCACTATCTCTCTATCACACATGGCAAGCAAGGGTGTCTGAGTGTGTGAATAAAATACTAAACTAATCCAACCACTAAAGCAAATTAATTTTTATTTCGGTTGAGAATCGGGCACCTTCTAGGTCAAGAAAATTGGGCATGACCTTTGCTAATTTTCTTGACCTAGGAGTGCCCCATTTCTCAACCGAAACAGAAATTAATCAACGTTTCAGGAGAAAGGGGTTATTTTAGAAGATCACAAGTAGCAGCAGCATCACTTGACAAAATCACAACTAGCAGCAACAACTCGCAGATAGCAGCAGCAGCATCACTTGACAAGTAGTACAGCAGCAGCAGCATGCATGCACTGGTCCATGGCACAAAAATGCCCTTTATACATCAGGAATGTGGACCTATCATGGTGATTTAGAGGTAACTAACTGAAACTATTTATCATGTTGACAACAGTAGCATGTGGACCTATCATGGTGATTTCATATCAAAATAGAGGAGTACTCCTGTTCATTTGGAGAACTCATACAACAATTGTTATGCATCAAACTTGGGATCAACAGTAGCATGTGACAAACAAATTATACATCAGGAATAAAGCACCAACTTTGTCAAGCGTATGAAATTGCTTAGGTTCAACAGAAAACAAAAATGCCCTGTCAATTTTCAATGCCCTGTTTAATTGACCGAACAAGTGTTTTTATAGGCATAATACAGCAGCACAGCCCCATAATGATACCACGGGCCCCCTGTCTCATTGTAAATAGACAAGTAGTACTGTCCATCATGTATTATCTAATACTGTATATTCTTGCTAGGAGGAAGACCAACTTTCTGGGTAACTAGTGTATAAACTAAACAGTATAGTCAATATCAGCCTGCCAAAACAGAACTGAAAGCATTCTGAGGTTGAACAGAAACCTAATCAGGCAGTTTTACTAGACAAAGACGGCAGCAAACAAAATAACAGGCCAACCAATGAAACCTAAAGAAGAATGATCCAATTGACATCAAAGTACGCATTGACACCCACATTCCACAAGAAAATTGACAGCATGACCAATGAAACCTCAAGAAGCATGATCCAATTGACAGCAAGTATACATCAGCACACCTAGCATGGGAGAGGAGGAGCCGCTCTGCTTGCTTGGCGTCGAAGGGGAGGAGGAGCCGCTCTGCTTGCTTGCTGTCAGGCATTGTTGTCATAACACTTTAATCAATCAACACATATACTAATATAGGCTAATCTGACCATATATTTGACATACATCAACACAGTTTGTATTATTGCAGCAAGAATTCACACAAATATGGCAGCAATAATTCACACAAACACAACAACAATATGGTATCTATCTCACATATGGAAGCAAGCACAAACAGGGATTTGTACATCAGAAAAGTAGATTTTTTACCTCACAGAGAGCTGCCGGGACAGAGCTTTGGCGAGGTAGGTGGTGCAGCTTGGATTAGCAGCAGCAGCAAGTTCCCGGAGTGAAGAGGCTCGTCGGGCGAAGGAGGAAGGGGGGATGGAGGCGTCCGTCGGTGGTGGCTGGCCGGTGCTCCTCTCCTCTTGTAGCTGCAGCGGCAGGAGAAGAGCCCCTGCCCGCGGAGTGGAGGGGATCTTCACGCGGACGGGGATAGAGCTCGAGGTGGTCCGCGGACGGCGGCGCCTGGTCGTCGCGGCGGAGGAGGGCCGATGGTCGCGGGGACGACGGTGGTCGCGGGGACGATGTCGGGATCGCAGGGTCGCGGGAGAGAAGAAGCACGCGAGCAGCGGCGTGGTCGATGGGAGCAGCTCGAGCAGAGGTGGCGGCGGATCTGGCCGGCGTCGAGGGCGGCGGGGCGGCGGGGCGGCGGGGCGGCGGCGTCGGGAGAGGAGAGGGGAAGGGGATCGAGGGCGAGGGCT
>NC_057804.1:624856659-624863466 GCF_018294505.1 Triticum aestivum
GAGCGGCGGCGGTTCGGGGGCGGCGCCGCCGGAGGTTCCGCCTGCGGAGGCCGGAGATCCCGTCCGGCGTCTCTCGGACCGGCTGGAGACCTGGAGTCGATGCTGGCGCGGGTGGAGGAAACCAACAAGGCCCAGTACCAGCTGTTGGAAACCCTCTATGCCCGCCTCCCCCAGGTCATCCATTCGCTCAGCCGCCAGTCACTCTCCTTCCTCCCTCTAGGGTTTTCACTCATCTTTTTGTGATTGAAAGCGGAGGCGAGCAGGGAGAGGTGGAAGACGGCCTACACGGAGCTTCCTCCCGGTGCCAATCCCAAGCTCGCCGGTAATCTCTCCTCTCCCTCTCCAAATTTGAGTCCTTTCCGTCACTTGTTTGGAATGCTTTAATTTGGGTGAAAGAAAAAATTGGCATCATTTCCCCCTTTTGGCTCGATCCCTTTGAGCTAATTTAGGTTTATGATGTGCTCAATAATAAAAAAACTCGGTTGTCCATTTGGAAATTTTAACACTATTTCGGTGGAACTAATTATGCTGCTACTACTGATAATCATTGCCTTTGTGTCTGATGCAGAACTTAAAAAAAGAGTGACCCGGCGGCCGATAACTCTCAACTGAAGGTACTTATACTTACTGAAACATCAGTTCCGTAAGACCATAATAACTCAGAAAGCATTACTTCCAGCTTGTGCGTCTCACGATTTTCGTTATCATTGATTTGTATCCATGGTTGTTTTCTTACTAATGCCGCCTAAGAAAGGTTACTGGATACAACAACAAACAATTAGGAAGTAGGTTTGATTTTTATGATAGGTTATGTCCATATAGGATAAATGGATACTCTGCTTCTGGGGAGTGCTTATAGACCAGAATCTGTTTCGTAACAGGACAATAGTGAGGATACCAATGAGATGCATCTTGAACAGTACATGTTGTCGAGTCTCTGTTTCACTTGCCTTTTCTCATGCCCTGCTCCATCTTTGCCCGATGCATTTGTGTTACTTGTTTCCTCAAGATCTCGATGATTTTGTTGGTTCGCTTGCAGTAAACAATTTTGCAGTGTCATATTTTCTAGAAATCGAGTGGATCGAAGCATCCATATTCCTTATAAGATAGTTGTTTCTTTCACTTTTTGTCATCCGAGTGGATCCAACATTGCCGACAGACTCCCTGATGAATTGACCTTGCACACAAGGAGGGGTGATGCACATCATATACTAGTTAGATGGCGAATATCAAACATGTTCTTGTTGGTTCATATTTTTAAAATGGGAAGGGCTAATCTGTAGGATTCTCTAGTAGTATGTCTTTTATCACAATAACTGTCAACTTTGTGTAAGATACTTGATTTTCTCAAAAAAATTGTTCTACATCTTTGAAGTACTGACAACATAGGCCAAACAATCCTGATGCTTATATTTGGAGTTAATTTACTAGTCCTTCTGATACTAACAAGATGTATTACCCCGTGCACCACCAACTATTATCACTGTGGAATGTGATGATTTATTGCGGTTAATGTGCAGATTTCTGTTTTTAGTTCTACTATCTGTTGAAATTTGTACTGTTCATTTCATTTACCGTTTTGTGTATTTAATGAAAGCCTTTTTGTCTAAGATGCTAATATGTTTTGTGCGCTCGTTCAACAGATGGAGATCTTTGTAAAGATCCAGTCTACAAATCTTCGCATAAAAAGAAAGATTCACTGTTTAAAGACAGTCAGTCCATAGGTCAAGGGATCAGATACGGTCTGGGATGTCAAGGATAAGATTCGAGACAAGGAGGGCATCCCTGTAGGCCAGCAGAGATTCATATTTGGCAGTAAGCTGCTGGTGGGCAGCTGCACCCTGGAGGACTACAGCATCGAGGAGGAGTCCACCCTCACCCTTGATCTTGTGCCCCGAGGGATGCATATCTTTGTCAGGCCACTAACTGACAGGATCATGACTATTGAGGTTGACAGAGAGGATACCATAAGCAGTGTGAAGGCAATCTCACTATCACCTTTTATCCCAAACAAGTTGGGGTAGGCTAGATATGAAACCCTTTCACGAGGACTTCCCAGGAGGTCACCCATCCTAGTACTACTCTCGCCCAAATGGGTTTCATACCCAAAAGACTGGCTAGTTTTTACGTTGGCTCGCCAAGCCTATCACAACCCTTAGATATGAAACCCTTTCACGAGGACTTCCTAGGAGGTCACCCATCCTAGTACTATTCTCGCTCAAATGGGTTTCATACCTATGGGACTGGCTAGTTTTTACGTTGGCTCGCCAAGCCTATCACAACCCTCCTCCTTTACCCGGGCTTGGGACCGGCTATGCCTAGAAGACATAGGCGGAGTTAAGCAGTGTGAAGGCAATGATTTTCGAAAAAAACGGCATTCCCCCACGCAGACAGCGTCTCTGCTTTGCAGGGAAGCAGCTGGAGGATGGCCGCACCTTGGCTGACTACGACGTGTACAATGAATCTACCCTTTTTCTTGTTGTGCGCCTCCTCAAGTGTTAGGGAGGTCGGATGAATGTCATGGTCAAGACACCGAATGACAAGATAATGACTACTGAGGTTGAGGGAGAAGATAGCATATACGGTGTGAAGGTAAAGATTTTCAATGAAACTGGTGTTCCCCCAGGCAGACAATGTCTCATCTATGCTGGGAACGTAATGGAGGATGGCCGCACCTTGGTTGACTATGACGTGCCCAATGAGTCTACCATTTATCTTGTGTCGCGCCACATGCGCATCTCTGTCAGGACGGTTAGCTGGATGAAAATCATTGAGCATGCGTTTATGCAATCACAGACCATTGACGACATCAAAGCGTGGATTTACTGTGAGATGGGCATTCCCCCGGAGCAGCAACAGCTCTCTGACCCGGGGGGCGCCCCCCTGGCTGAAGAGATCTTGTATTCATGCACCCTTGTCCTGCAGATCCGTCCTCCCGGTTTTCAGTGAGATGGAGAAAATTTGGTCTTTGACTGATGGTGATATTAGTGAGAGGTCAGAATCGGTACGGGTTGAACTTGAATTGCTTGTTTAGCATGTGTGGGGTCATTTTGGTACAATGCAGGATGTAAAATGGGCAAATTATTGTAGTTTCTGGGCTGGTAACATCTTGTATGCGAGTACTTGATAATTCCAGTGAGAGACATTAAGGTGCCGTTATATGAATCGTTAAGGTGTCGCTAGCCTAATATGTTATGTTGAGTTTGGTGTTTTTAAGAGAGTGATATATATGTTCCCTTGATGGCAATCCTACGTTGTCTAAGTCACACTAGGAAAGAAGAATCTAACTAACTGTTTATGAGCACTAAGTTGTGCTTTTATTTTTTTGATATCTCAGCGGGTAATTAAGTTAGTAAAAGGTGAATCCATCCAAAAAAAATTGGGATCAAATTGTATATTTCAGACATAAGGAATTAGCTTAGAGTCACCCAATCAAGGAGTGGGTTTCCTCTCACAACTTCACAGTGAGTTCCATCTCCTACCTGTCATAAAACAAGCTGACGCTGAGAGCTTCACAGTGAAGTTTTGGTTCCGGTTCGATTCTTGCCGCCGTTTTGCGCACGATTAGCTCAGCTCGGGTTTCCATCAGGTAAGTTTTTGCTACATTTTGTTTCTGTTCCATTTCAGAATCCCTAAACCCAGTTTCAGAGCAAAGAATGATGATGGAAACGACGATAAGAGATATTGACAGAAGTAGTTAATTGCTCTGAAAAGTGGTTTCGTTTCTGTGTAACTTCAGTTGAGTAAATTAACTTGGTTGTGAAATCATTCATACCCTTATAATCCGTGGTGGTTACTTTCCTGGGACTGAAAACATTTTCTCCGAAATTTGATGATTCGGTCATACCTTCAGCTGAGTAAACAATTGCTCTGAAAACTGGGATCTCTCATCTTAGTTACCTACTTACCCTTTCCTACTGCATTACAAACCAGAATCCCAAGCTAGGCTCCCAGAATGGTGATGATTAATTAGCTAAAATCAGGAGACACCATATATATAGTCCAACTCTGAAACTGAAACTCTGCCCGTTGCTGTATCCGACAGCAAAAACGCAATGTACAGCAAGCACAATGCTCGATTGGGTCGCAACTGCTTCCATCTCAGTATGATTCATCTGTGTGTCTGCCTTGTGAAATCGATGTAGATGTGGGCAACCAGCAGACGTTGAAATCGATGTATCTCGATTGGGTTGGTCCGTAGATTTTTGAGCTGTTGAAAGGAAGGGATACTGAAATGGAACCTGAATTCGTTAGTCGTTCAGAGTGCTCGCAATACCCACCTGACGCTGTTTGCATGTCCAGAACTGTCCACCTCGCACGGATGTGTTAGACTATTACTTGGCTCTCAAGTTATCTAGTCCTAGTCGTATTAATAGGTCTAGTTGGCTTGTAATCTCTTATATATACCGATGTATGCGGCTGCAATAATCAATCAACAATATTCTATTCAATCTTACATGGTATCTTACGGTTTCTGGTCCTAGGGTATGGCTCCGCTGCCCACCCCACCACCGATGCCGCTGCCCGGCTACTTCGAGCGCCGGGCCGCTACCCTCGCCCGCGCCGCCGCCGCGACTTCCTCGGGCTACCACCACCATCACCTATGCCTCCGGTGCTCTCCTTCACCGATACAATTTTCGATATTAGTTCCTATATCCCCATTACCCTCGATCTCACCTCCCACAACTATTACCATTGGCGCCACCTCTTCGAAGTTCACCTCGGGCGCTGCAATCTTCGCTCCCACTCGACGCCACCGCCGTGCCGCAATCCCATGATCTCCAATGGGTCAAGGATGACCTCGCTATCATCCAATGAATCTACATGCGCGTCTCCACCAAGATCTTCAATCTCGTCTTCCGGGAAGCCGCCACCGCCGCCGGTCTCTGGGCGGCCCTTCAGCAGTTGTTCCAAGACAACATCAATGCTCGCACCAATCTACTCCACACCGAGCTCAGGAATACGGTGCAAGGCGACTCCTCCCTCAGTGTCTACTGCCAACGCCTCAGGTCCATCGCCGACGAACTACGTGAACTTGGTGATCCCGTTGAAGACCTGCAGCTTATCAACATCCTCCTCATCGGGCTCAGCGAACAGTTCGATAACAGGCTTCTTTCATAACCATGATGCGGCCCCAGCCAACCTTTGCCGAGGTGCGCTCCATCCTCCAGTGGGCCGATCGTGCTCAAACCAACAAGGACGCTCGCCCTCAGCTCTTCGCCGCCGTTCCGCGCGGTCCGGCACCCACGGCGCCACCCGCGGCGCCCCCTTCACCAGCGGTGCCTTCCTCCTCGACCGCGCCCGCTCTACCGCCAGGCTGGCGTCCCGGCCCTAATTATCCCGGCAAGAACCCCATCTACCGACCGCCTACGACGCGCTTGGTGCCCACTCCTTCACCGTCGTCGGCCCCAAGTGCGCCACCAGCAGCTACGCCTTGGCGTCCTCCACATGATCCCTGGATGGGGCTCGTCCAAGCTTGGCCCATGCCATGGTCCGCTCCGGCTCCCCTCGGTGCTCCACCGGCTTACACCGGTGCCTGGCAGCCCGGCGTGCGGCCCCATACTCGTGCCCCAGGACTCCTCATGCCTCGCCCGCCGACTCACGCCTACCATGCTGCTCCATCATATGGCGCTCCCTACTACGCTGACAGCGGCCACTACTACACCCCACCGTCGACCCTACTGCCATCGATGTCGTACCAGCCGACCCTGCTTCCATCGCCTCCACCGTTGGCTCTACTACCCTCGCCGTCGTACCAGCCGGCCCTACTGCCAACACCGACATCTGCTACACCGCCAAGCTGGGACCAAGCCGCCTTCATCCAGGCCATGACCAATTTTGCCTCCCAAGGCAACACAGGTACGGATTGGATTTTTGATTCTGGTGCTTCTAGTCATATGTCTGCATCTAGTACGTTTCTCTCCTCTTACACTTCACCACTTTTTAAATCCATCACCCTCGGTGACGGTTCTTCTATACCCATCTATTGTGTTGGTCAGGATCAACTTCCCTCCACCACCAAAACTCTTCTTCTTCGTGATGTACTTCGTTCTCCCTATTCGCTTTATACAATGTGATAATGGTCGTGAATTTGATAATGTTAAAAATCATACCTTATTTCTTAACCACGGCGTTCTTCTCCGTTTTTCTTGTCCCTACACTTCTCCTCAAAACAACAAAGCTGAAGGTTCTCTTCGTACTATAAATGATATTATCCGTACCCTTCTTCTTCAATCTTCCATGCCTTACCAATACTGGGCTGAGGCTCTCCACGCCGCTACGTATCTTCTCAATATCCGTCCTACCAAAGCCAAACCCAACATCACCCCCTACTTTTCTCTGTTTTTGTGTCACCCAAACTACTCCGACATTCGTGTTTTTGGTTGCCTCTGTTTTCCTAACACTTCCGCTACCACCGCTCATAAGCTTTCTCCCCGCTCTCTCCCGTGTGTTCTCCTCGGTTTTTCGGATGAACACAAAGGCTATCGCTTCCTTGACTTATACACCGGTCGGGTTCTTGTATCTCAGCATGTCACCTTTGCCGAACACATCTTTCCATTTGCTCAACGTACTTCTCCATCACACCCCACTACTTCTCCACCTAACCACCCTCCTACTCGTTTCCCTTTTTATGCTCCTCTCCTGACATCTCAATCTCCAAATACCTCTTCACCACCATCCCAACCAAATGCCCCTACACCACCGACACCCAATCATAACCCTCCACCTTCGCCACCTGCATCATCGCCCATACATACCGATGCGCCACCATCCCCTCCCGCACCATCCCCCACACATGTTGATGCG
>NC_057804.1:624863680-624878844 GCF_018294505.1 Triticum aestivum
CCAGCACCATCACCCACACATACTGATTCATCACCATCCCCTCCATTGTTCGCATCATCCACTGCACCGGACATCCTGTTGCTCCCCTTCCCATTCGCGTTGTTCCCACTATTCACTCAGTCAATGACCATTCTATGCGCACTCGTTCCAAATCAGGTTCTCGTCAACCCATAGATCGTCTCAACCTTCACGCCACCCTGTCCTTGTCTCAACTTCCCAAATCTTACAAAAATGCGCTTCTTGATCCTAATTGGGTTGCAGCTATGCAAGAAGAATATTCGGCCCTTATTGAAAATAATACTTGGCAGCTTGTTCCTCATCCTTCCAATACCAACATTGTCTCTGGTAAGTGGGTATTTCGTCAGAAGTTTCACTCCGATGGTACTCTTTCTCGCTACAAAGCACGTTGGGTATGTCGCGGCTATTCCCAACAACATGGCATTGATTACGATGAAACTTTCTCTCCTGTAGTTAAGCCTAGTACCATACGCACTGTTCTCAACCTTGTTGTCTCCTCCGCCTAGCCTATTCACCAATTAGACGTAAAAAATGCCTTCCTTCATGGTTCTCTCCAAGAGACCGTCTACTGTCAGCAACCTCTCGGTTTTGAAGACCCTTCTTATCCAAACCATGTTTGTCTTCTTCAAAAATCTCTCTACGGTCTCAAACAAGCTCCATGTGCATGGTTTCAATGCTTCTCTTCCTTTATTCAAACCATAGGTTCTGTTTCCTCTCTTTCTGACGCTTCTCTCTTTGTCTATCATCATAATGCTGACATTGCATACTTACTTCTTGACGTTGACGATATCATTCTCACTACTTCTTCCCAAACCTTTTTGGACCGCATCATTACTCATCTCCGCTCTGAGTTTTCTAAGATAGATCTTGGTCTTCTTCATCATTTTTTAGGCATTGCAGTGATTCGTGATTCATCGGGTATGTTTCTTTCCCAAGGTCAATACATCCTAGATCTTCTCAACCGTGCTGGTATGCTAGACTGTCATCCTTCCCATACTCCTGTCGACACTAGTTTCAAACTTTCTGCCAATGGTGATCCTTTCAATGATCCTACTCTTTATCGTAGTCTTGCTAGTGCTCTTCAGTATCTTACCATTACTCGTCCTGAAATTTCTTTTGCTGTTCAACAAGCTTGTCTCTATATGCATGATCCTCGCATACCTCACTATAATCATATCAAGCGCATCCTTAGGTATCTAAAAGGTACTCCCGATCATGGTCTCCACATAAACAATTCTTCCCCTACCTCTCTCACCGCGTATTTTGATGCAGAGTGGGCTGGTTGTCCCGACACTCGATGATCTCCATCCGGTTTCTGTGTTTTTCTTGGTGACAATTTGATTTCTTGGTCGTCGAAAAGGCAGGTAAATGTCTCCCGCTCGTCCGCTGAAGCTGAATATCGTGCGGTTTTGCACATGATGTGGTTGATACGGTCTGGCTTCGTCAGTTGCTCTCGGAGTTGCATTGACCACTTGCACATGCTACCATTGTTTATTGTGATAACATCTCAGCTGTTTACATGTCCGGGATTCCTGTTCAACATCGCCGGACTAAACATATTGAGATTGATATCCATTTTATTCGCAAGAAGGTGACTCTTGGACAAGTTCGGGTGTTGCATGTTCCTTCTACGGCTCAATTTGCTGATATATTTACCAAGGGACTGCCATCAACATCATTTTGTAATATTCCATCAAGTCTCAACACTGTCGAGTCTTCCGTTGACACTGCGGGGGATGTTAGACTATTACTTGGCTCTCGAGTTATCTAGTCCTAGTCGTATTGCAATAGGTTTAGTTGGCTTGTAATCTCTTATATATACTGTTGTATGCGGCTGCAATAATAATCAACAATAGTTCTAGTTCTATTCAATCTTACAGGATGCACCACGGCAGACAGCACGCCAGCTCCCGACCGGTCAAAGTTAGAGTGAGTTTGAGGACTGTTGGAACCAATATGGGGAGCATGGAAGCTAAGGCGCTTAATTCACAAGGTAATGATAACATAGTCTCCACTAATGCTTTTGCTGCTTTTTCCAATATGGCCATTATTTTTTGGGGGAGCAGTTTGGTAGCGTAGTACTTCCACCGTTCCTAAATATAAGTTTTTTTAGAGATTCCAATAAGAACTAGATACGGATGTATATAGATATATTTTTAAAGTGTAGATTCACTCATTTTGCTCCGTATGTAGTCCATATTGAAATCTTCAAAAAGACTTATATTTAGGAACGGAGGGAGTAGTATGCACGCGTTTTGACGGTCCTTGTTGAAAATACCCTTACATGATCAGTTTGGTAGCCTCGTTTATTGGTTTGTTGTCGCGGGCTAGGGTCTACCCGTGCGTCCCCCACTCGCACGTGATTGTAACCCGTAACGTGGTCGCACCATGCCGGCTTGGCGTGCTATAAAAATGCTAGCCAAAATTTGAACTTTTGTTACACATTTTTGCTTTTATAATAAAACTAAAAATTATTAGGATCGTATTTTCGTCATTCGTCTAGTTTTATCCACATTCCTCCCTCCATCTTCCTCTTTTGACTATTCTCTTTCATCTTCATTTTTTTATTATTTTAAAAAAACTATCTCAACTATTTCACCTCTTATTGACTTAACAAATATCACTTCCATCCAAATTAGTTATCTCAGATTTGTCCACATACGGTTGTATGTAGACACATTTTAGCGTTAGATACATCCATAGACAAATCTAAAACGGTAATTTAGAATGGAGCAATTTTTTTATTCATTGCAAGTCAATAAAAACTTATCAAATAAATTTATCTTTTACACAATCACATGAATATGGACAAAAAATAAAAGCAATTATTTAATACTATTTATAAATAAAAAGTCTATTAGAATTAATAATAGTAGATTACTCCTCCGTTTCTAAACAAATGTATATAGACACATTTTAGAGCGTAGATTCACTCGTTTTGCTCCGCATATAGTTTATACTGAATTTTTTAAAAAGACTTATATTTAGTAACAGAGGGAGCAATAAATATTGTATCAATTTATGATCTTAATTAGCATGCCATGACCGGTCAAAGCTGTCAAGCCCATGCGGTAGCTATGCCCGGCTTGGAACCAGCCTTCCTTAGTTCTTTTTTTTAAACTTAGCCTCCCCTAGTTCACACCTCCCCTTTCCCCTCCTTTCTCATTAACTGGGATGTGCGCTGCGCACAAAATTGTGTGACCAGTAGTGTGTGCGGCCGCACATCTCATATAATTAGATAAAATAATCCACGAGCACCCACACGTGGGAGACACGTTCCCGCCCGCGTGTGCTCGTTCTCTTTTACCTACAAAACCACGCGCCCGCATACACGCCGCGGTAGAGCTGCAGCAGCACACTCGCCGCAGCCGTGTCCCCTCCTCCTCCCCCTCGTCCGAGCCAGGGAGGGCCGGACGAGCCCGCCTCCGCCGCCGCCGTCGCGATCTGCTCCTCCTCGGCCGCCTCTGCCCCCGCTCCTCCTCGAGCTCTCGTCCTCCTCTTCCTTGTACTGGCGGCAGGGAGATAGACAGCGGGGGCGGCTCTTCTTCCGGCACCAACAACAATGGCGGTGCGACATCTCTCCTTCCCCTCCTCCTTGCGATTTTACAGCCTCTCCGTTTCCAAGTTTTTCGGGGGAACCATGGAGGATCTCTGGTGCGGGGATAGTATCCCATCCCACTGAATCTTTGCCGATTCCTCTGCACAGAGTTCGTACCGTCCGTACGGGGAAATTCCACTCACTGGAAGCTCTGTGTTTCCCCAAGACATGCTCTCCGTTCGGATGCAGGGGGGGTAGGGAGCTCTCGTGTCTCTTCTTTATGTATCGTTTGCGTGTCTCTCCGTGCGCCCGATTTAGTTTTGCAGACGAGGGTTTTGGGGTTTTGTCGCTCGAAAAAACGCGTCTTTTCCCCAATCGCTGGATGCGTTACAGACACTAGAATCGAATCAGCCCCTGTTGATTTTGCCTTGCTGCATTGGCTGCTCGGCATAGTGTGGGATCAGTTTACTTGCCATTGTCTGCATTTTCGCACATTGAATTGTTTACCTGTTAAAATACAGACCTGTGTAGCAGCGTTTGCTAGACACCTTGCTCTCATCTGAATATTCTTTCTCAAGTTCCGTTTGATCTAATTTTGTTGGATGCATTCTGGACAGCAGGGTTGAATGAGAGTCTTATGCGGATTTTTACTGTCAAATGGTATTTCGCTGTTGAATCAGACATCATGTTGAATCTCTTGTGACCAGGCATCATGTTGCATTGGCTGGTTAACCCCTCGATCTGTTTGCCCGTGTCTGCATTTTCTCACATTGTCCATATATCAGGATGGCACCAAATAAGAATAGTTTGTCAAAATACAGCCTGTATAGCAGAGATAGCACCACCAGCTAAAAACCTTCTTCGTAGGAAGCTTCTATCTGAATCTTTTTTTTATCAAGGTCTATTCGATCCGATGCATGTTCTTTTAATTTTATTGATGCATTCTGGACCCTGTGGTTGAATGAGACTGCTGCATTCACATTCCCAATTACGACTGTCGCATGGTCTTTTGTTTCATATGATGTTCGTGTTGACGCATTGACACTCTTGTGATCAAACATAGCCTTAACAGTTCGACACTCTTTAATTCTGGGATTCCATTGTTCTAGTTTATGTTATAGCGATCCACGTATATGGTCAGAAAATCTTACTTCTCTGGCACTTCAGATAATGCATTTGAGCAGTTCAATTGGACTGCAAACCACAGTTGTTTATACCCATTTCGTACAAGAATCATCAAGTGATACTACAGCAGTGCTTGTTTCCTTAGTCTTACTCTAGCCTAGGTGATAATGGGCAAACCTGGTCAATTTGACCACCTTCTTGGATTTTACCTATGTGATCGCTTTACTCCAATAAGTCTGTTTAGCCCTGAGATATGCATGCTGTTTAGGTTAGTTAGGCATAGCATACTTCGGTTAGTTAGGCATCCCCAAAACTGCAAATCAAACTGTTTCTAATTGCACTGATGTATATTTTCTGGGCATTAGCTTAATTTCTTCTTGGGACAGTGGTCGTGGGGTGTTTGTTCAATAAAAAAAAGGTTTTTTCTTGTTCCTTTTCGATGCATTCTAAACTCTGGAGTAAATGTAGCTGTACTTATTTCATACTGGAGATTTCAATTGCGATGTCTTGTGCCTGTTGTGGACTTGTGGCATAATAAAATTATTATTCCCTCGCATCATTTTATTCTCTATAATTGCTTTTCTGGTGGTTTGCTTTCGGTATTAATCGATTTGTGCTTAACTCATGTCACAGGGCTGGACTAGTGATAGTGGTGACAGTGACAAGTTTGAGTGTGACAGTGATGGCGAGGCTGGGCCCTCATCAGCTCCAGCTATGAGGAACTTCGATGCTCCTGGACCATCCACGCTCGTAAGTCAGATATCAATATTTGTATTTCAGCGCAAGATCTATACATGATTTGTTATAATTATGAGAATGGTCTGATATTTGTTCGTGTAACTGTGTAAAGGGTTCCAATGGGTGGATCAACGGGGAAGTGCCGCCTACATCTTTGATCGAGAGATATGTGGTAATGGGCTTCCCCAAAGAGATGGTCACGAAGAGTATTAAGGAGATTGGTAATATAAAAGTAATCACTTCCATTTTATTTATTTGCTTGTGTTTGTACCATTTGTTAACACCTTTTGATTTCAGGACATGGTGATGCAGATGCACTGCTCGAGCTACTTCTCACGTATAAGGTATTTGACTATATATTTATCCATGTGCTTTATTATTAAATTTATTCTATAGTGCTCTTGATTCATGGCAAGGATTGTTTATTCTAATTGAGATGTGAAATGCAGGCACTAGATGACGATGATGCAGTGGGTAATAATCACTCTACTTCTGGCTGCATCCTTCCTGTTGTTGAAAATGACGATGATCTTGATTTTGAGAACTGGGATGGCGATGATGATGCCGGTGGTAGAGAGTCAAGTTCTGATGATTCTGGCTATGAGGTAGATGATTACTTATCTTCAGTTCAGTAGCCAAGAATTCTTTGATCATATGCTGATATATGTGAAATCTTTGCCATGCGCACCTTGAGCACCCCTGTTACTTACTGTTTTGAGATTTCATCAGTGTAGTTTGAGCACTTAGTGCTTTTTTGCTATCCATCTTGATCAAATGGAAGAAGGAGAAATTCAGACTAGGCAAAACACCTCAAAAAGTGAAAAAAAGATAAAACAACTTTCTTATTGTCAAGTAGTAAACTATAGTTCTCATCCTAGGAAACCATATCGATCATCGGTTCAGAGCTCCCAACTACGAAGCTCTTTTCTAGAGAGCGATTCAACATTTCGTGGATCCATGGTTTGGATGAAGCTATGTACGTTCACCATGTTAAAATTTTGTCGTTTAAGAGCGTAATATAAGGAGTGAGTTGAATAACGTTAGACAATATCTCCCGTAGAATTTAAATGGCATAGTTCAAGATTCTTCTTTTGACTTTCAGCTACACAAAATGATCATGATACTGGAAAAGAACATCACTTGCCATATTAGTTGCATCAAACTGCCCCCCAATACTTTTACCTGTTAGAGCTGATACAAATGAGGGATTCAATCCATTACTGTTCAGCTAGAAATGCATACACGAAGTAACTAATTTACAAATCTCATAATGTTCTATATGATGTGATAGCCGATTTTTGTATGTGTTACACAAATAAAATTATGAAGATAATTATTGTGTGGTTTAAACCTGTTCATGGCAAGATATATGTAAAGGCTAAAGACAGCAAGTAGGGAAACAGTATGGAGTGTCTGATATGTACTACTCCTGCTCAGCAAAAAAATATCGTGATGGCTAGCAAAGCGATGAATCTGAAACAGGACGGGATGCGAATATCGTCATCTTCTCCTGAAGATGCACGCATTTGCCTCACCATCCATCCATCAGTATTTAAAATTCTGTCACGAAAGCAGCATGGAGTGACCAGATGATTGTGTTTCACCATTGCTATGCATCCAGCACAGAGTGCCATTATATGAACAACTTTACCTATACGTTTGGTGTATTCTCTATCAGCAATCGCTTAGTTTGGCATTAAGAAGTCAGTGAGATATAGCAAATATTTTCTAATCTCGGTTTTTTTGGTACTTTTGTGCAGGATTTTATGCGAGAGATGTCAGAGAGGGATGAGAAGATCAACTCATTAGTAAACATGTTCTTTTCTGAAGATGAAGCAAATAGGGCTATTATAAGATGTGGTATGCCTCTTTTTGAAATTGTTGCCTTGATGGTCATTCTTTCATCGAAAAATTACCTTATGCTATATATTTCTGTTTGAATTCTCCTAGGTGCGGATGTTGATATCTTTGTATTAGTTGATTCAATTGGAGCATCACAGGTCGCAGAAGATTGTCATTCTAGAAACTTGTCTGACAATCAGGTATCTCGTGGTTTGACGAACAATTGAATAATAAATCAGTTTCACTCTTTTAATTTGATGTAAGGACACTGGAATCTGTGTACATTTGGCAGGTTACAGATAGATGCTTCAACTCCTTTGGAGGCAGAAAGAAAGCAATATTGATGGAAGAGAGCAGGAAAAAGAGGAAGAGGTACAGGGGTGGAGGACAAGGCAATCGACCTTCCTTGGATGGCAGCGATGAGGAATCAACGCCTCTCCCAAATCCAATGGTTGGATTTAACCTACCTGGTTACAGGGGACCATCAGTGACCCGAATGCTTTCTAAACTAGATACCGGACCACCTTTTTTCTATTATGAAAATGTGGCCCGAGCTCCAAAAGGTGAATGGGCAAAAATTTCAAGAAATCTGTTTGACATTCAGCCAGAGTTTGTGGATTCTCTTCATCTGTGTGCAGCTGCAAGGAAAAGGGGCTACATCCACAATTTGCCAATTGAGAACAGATCGCCTCTTCTTCCTCTGCCCCCAAAGACCATATTTGAGGCATTCCCTCATTACAAGAAGTGGTGGCCTTCCTGGGACACGAGAACACATCTCAATTGCTTACAAACATGTGTAGCAAGTGCAAAGCTGACAGAACGGATCCAGCGTGCTCTTGTAAGCTCAAGCAATCCGCCGCCAAAAAGTGTTCAGAAATATGTCATGGACGAGTGCAAAAAATGGAATCTTGTCTGGGTTGGGAAAAACAAGGTTGCCCCCTTGGAGCCTCATGAGATGGAACTTCTACTTGGTTTCCCAAAGGACCACACAAGGGGAGTTGGCAAGACACAACGATACAAGTCTCTCGGCAACTCATTTCAAGTGGATACAGTTGCTTACCACTTGTCAGTGCTGAGGCGCATGTTTCCCAATGGTGTTCGTGTGCTGTCCTTATTCACCAGTATTGGAGGAGGAGAGGTAGCTCTGCACAAGCTTGGGATCCACATGAGGGTAGTGGTTTCTGTTGAGATAGGTGAAGCTAACAGGAGGATTTTGAGGGGTTGGTGGGATCAAACCCAGACGGGCGCGCTGATTGAGATTCCTGATGTGAAATCTCTCACAGACGAAAGAGTTGCATCATTTGTTAGTAGATTTGGTGGCTTCGACTTGGTGATTGGGGGCAGCCCATGTAACAATCTTGCCGGAAGCAACCGACACCACCGTGATGGCTTGGAGGGCAAGCACTCAGCTTTGTTCTACGACTACGTCAGAATCTTGAATTTTGTCAACTCAGCCATGGGAGGACGTAGGTTGTAGCCTAATCATTGTAGTACCTATGCTATCATTTAATGCTTATATTTAGGAACTGCGACTTATCTGTGTTTAAACATTGAGTTGATGTGGAGGATGTTTATTTTGGAGAAAGATCACATTAACATTTAGCCATATGGTTTATTGTTGCTAACTAATTTAAGCCGGTTCATCTTTATTTGAAAAAAATACTATGGCAGCCCCCAATTTATTGTTTGCTAGTGCCGTCAATGTGGAAGAAGGCTTAAACTTAAGGACATTATCACTATGTGTGCACCGGGGGTTGATGTTCCAAATAATGATCTTGAAATGGTTGGGTTTGTTTCTTCACTTTGTCTGTCTATTTTGGTTGGCCTGAACTGAACATTGTTGCATGTCTGCAGCAAGTATTGTGTTGCAGGGAAAAGGTCGAATCTCTGGAGGAAGTGAAGTAATTTACTTATGTCATCTGTGAGCTTCTTTCGTTTCTTACCATTCAGTTACTAGAGTAAAAAACAAAATACTTCTCTTGCTAGCTTGTATTGGTAACTTCCTGCTATCAGTTTTCTTTAATCTTGTCATATGGTTCTGAAACAGGGGAAGTTGCTCGAGGAGATAATTACTGAGAAGGTACCTCAGTTGCTTATTTCACTTTCCAAATTCTGAATGATGACACTAGATAGTATGATTGCACCTGAAAAGAAAATCATTAATGCCTCTCTTTTCTTGCTCTATTCAGAAAGTTGATGCAGCAATGATCATTACTTGTCACTTATGTGAGAAATTTATGCTTACATTTGCTTATGCCATGTCCCTTGCAGAATCGGAGGTCAACATAACGCTGCATGAACATATATGCCACATCTCCTTCCTCTGATTTGGAGAAAATAGCAGAGCACACGGATGGAAGTAACAAACCATCACCCTGTCATCCTTAGCCAGAGCAGAATATAACCGTCACTTTGTCTTTCAGGTGAATATTTGTTAAGTGCTTTCTTCAACAGCGAACACTTGCCTATAATATATACTGCATCACTGATCATTGCTGTCTAGTATCTTGTCCGTCATGAATATAACCGTGAAAATAGCAGGGTTCTTTCCAAATTTAACCATGCCATTCTTGTAATTTCTTTACAATGCTTTGCAGAATGATTTATTTTTTTGATGGTGCTCGAGCCATGGACATAAATGTTTCTGGCAAGACACCTGATGTGGTGGGGACGTGTTCTTACGAAATTATATTTAATCATGTTCCTTGTCGAATGAATGGATATCGCCACTAAATTTTCAAAAACTTATTTTTAGATTAGCATGATTTCCAGCCACGAAGCACATATAAAGTTATCAAGGATACATGCATCTTGCCTGCTGGCTCTGCTCTTTTTTGGATCCCTGGGCAGAAGGCTATCACCTTGCAGGTTTGTCTCAAATATATGGCAAATGGTGGTTCCTTCTTTTTTACTGTCGCCTTGTAGTTTGTTTTATCACTATTTCTCTTCAAGTCTCATCGTTATATCTGAATCCAGCATGACGACCGACAGTGTTGTTCTTCAGTCTAATTTAGCGGTAGTCATCTGAACTTTCAAATCTACTCCCTCCGTTCCTAAATATAAGTCTTTGTAGAGATTCCACTAGGTGGACTACATACGGAGGAAAATGAATGAATCTACTCTTAATATGCATCTATATACATCCGTATGTGGTTCGTAGTGAAATCTTTACAAAGACTTACATTTAGGAACGGAGGGAGTACAACACTTGCGACTAAAGCTACTGTCCCTTTATTATTCAAAGAGTTTAGCAGTGAAATACTCCTAATGTTGTTTGGTATATATTCTTGTTGTTAGCCTGTTTGGAAGTTTGATAAAATGCATGGAGCTTGTAGTGTAGTGCTGCTTGGTTATGTTGTCACAACTCACAACACGAGTATGAGTACAAACAGGTTTAAGCTGATCTGGTTGCGCCAACTTGCAGTGAGAAGCTGTTTTAAGCTGTACTGTACTTCTTTGTTTCAGAATGTACTTGCTCCATTCATGTGCTGGACTCTGGAGTTCGGTGTAGAAACTAGAAAGCAGTACTTTATTACTACTGGCAAAATCTTCCTTTTTGTACAACTCGGCCTAAAAATGTCAGATAAATAAATAAGTTTGCCCAACATGATTTTAACTATGCAGTTGAGTTTATGTTGTTGATATATTTCTTGGAGACTGCATCCAGAGGGGCAGTGGAGGATGCATTAGCTCATCTTCGATTCAGAAGTTGATCATCCACTATACTTCTTTCATTGTGCAGGCAACCTCAGCTCAGGTATGACTAAACGGGTTTATTTTGCTTCTGCCGGTACCACGAGTGCACTTTTGATTTTTTTTTTATTCGGAATTCGAAATTGTTCAGCATTTCTAAACACATGTAGGTTGTCAAACAAAGTCTCAGCTCAGCATGTCTCAACACATACACCGGTGCCAAACAACGTCGAATGCATGAACTCAACATGTCTACACTCAGCATGTATCAGACGAGAACAACTAGGATAGGTCCATACATGCTACCAAACACACCCTTAGAGCCTTTTCAACATCTTACTCACAGTATCCTTAACAAAGTTTAGAGTTCTCAATTTTTTTTTATAGTTCTCAAAAAAAAAGTTTAGAAAAAACTTGATGGGCTTTCCTCGGCATGGCATAATTTAGACCACTTGCGTACATGGGCTGAAAGCATGAATCGTATCATGGGCTTGGGCCATGCGTCAACTATACAGCAGAACCAACCAAGCAGCCAGGGTTCCGGTATCTCCATCACTCCAGCAATGGGCAGTGGGCTGCTGCTGGCGGCGGCGGCGGCGGCGGCCGCGGCCGCCGTGCCACCAGCTAAACATCCGTCGATCCTGTCCACGACCACAACGACCACCACCACTTCCACCGCCGACGGAACCACCACCACAACCCAAACGGCCTCCACCGCCGGTGGCACCACTGCCATCACAACCACCACCACCACCACGACCAAAACCACCTCCGCCGCCGATGGCACCACCACCACCACACCAGCAACCACCTCTGCTGTCGCCACCACCATATCCTCGCTCGGCCAAGACCAGCTCCGCGAGATCTTCCTCCGCCTGCCCAACCTGCCGGCCCTCGTCCGCGCCGCGCTCACCTGCCGCTCCTGGCTCCGCGCCGTCCGCTCCTCCCGGCCCTTCCGCCGCCTCTTCCGCGCCCTCCACCCGGCGCCCTTCATCGGGATCTTCCTCGAGACCGACGGCATCTCCATCCCCGCCTTCATCCCCGTGCGCCGCTCCGACCCAGACGTCGCCGTCGCCCTCCACCGCGGCGACTTCTTCCTCACCTCCCTCCCCGCGGAGGACGACGCGTCCCCGAGGTGGAACGTCGCCGACTGCCGCCATGGCCACGTCCTGCTCTGGGACATGATCGATGAGGGGCTCGCCGTTCTCAACCCAATCACTTGGACCGTCGACTCCCTCCCGATGCCCGCCGACGATGATGTCAAGGCGGAGACCCGAGTCGACTTTGCCTTCATTGGCTTTCACCTCTTGTCGTCTGACGAGAACCCGCTGTCGTTCCGCGTGGCCTGCATCTGCAAGGATGGCTCTAGGGTTCGTGCCGCCATTTTCTCGCCGGAGACATGGGATTGGGTTATCCACCCGTGGGCGGAATTGGAAATCGGTGGAGACAGCAGCCTAAAGTTCAAGGCTGGTTCGGTGGTGGATGGTTCCATTTACTGGCCTTGCCATGGCCAAAGATGCATGGTGAGGATCAACACTGCCACCATGGATATCACCACCATGGATCTACCCGCTCAGGTGAAGGTGGATGGGTACAATTTCAAGGCTGCGGAGACCAAGGATGGCGCACTCTGCATCGTCTATGCATCTGATGATTTCGTCCTCCATGTTTGGATCGACGGTATGGATGGTGATGGGATTCAGACCTGGATACCGCACAAGACAATCTCTTTGCGTCCTGAGATGCGTCGCGTTACTAGGGGGTTGCTGGGAGACCTCAAAGTTGTGCAAGTTAGGGATGGATACGCCTACTTATCAACCACAAGCATGTCCCATGTTGGCCTACTCTGCTGCTGGTTTTTCTCCCTTTCCTTGGAGACTATGAAGCTTGACTTACTGATTCAGGGGAGGTATGATGGTCGTGGCTATCCCTACTTTATGGCCTGGCCTCCTTCTTTGGTTGGTGATGGTGGACCTCAACTTGAAAGTTCTTACTGAAGTATGTACTTGTCCACCATTGCGTATGAGGAAATGAGTGAAAGTTCGTATCCATTATCAAATACTTTGGAGGTGCATTAGAATATCTAGATGGCATTGAAAATTGGAAAGATTTTTTCTTCTATCTTCACTTGCTGTAGCTAATGAGTTGTTCACTTAGAGATATTCGGGTCAATTGAAACATTGGTACGGTGCTGGAGCTAATGAGTTTTATTGAAGTTTAAGTTTTCCTTCTGCTGTATACTTTTTGTGGAATACTGCTATGTTGCATCGGCTGCTAGGGCTTATATATTAACCAATTTGTGCCGCTCATTTCATTTCTTGAGAGAAACCAAGACTCCTAGTTCCTACTTTTGTGCCTGGAAAATTAAGTAGAAATAACCTTTGATAAATTGAATCGTTGGACATGCATCTGTGCTACTAACAAGAAATCCCTTTACACATACTACCTTTTACTAGCAAGATCTGCTAATTGTCTGATCACAACTTGCTTGTGGCTTGTTATGCATATATATTTTTGGTGGCTTAGTTGTGACTTGCTATAAGTTGCATTTTGGTTCGCAATATTAATTAAGCAGTTGATGCCTTGGGGAATACTAGATATCAAAGAATCTTGAAAGTAGTTGTAATAAAATATGAGTAAAATGGAAATTCTAAATATGTGTCTGCTTCTAACCAGAATCCTCCAGTACACAGTACTACTCCCTCCGTCCTAAAATTCTTGTCTTAGATTCGTCTAGATACGAATGTATCTAATACTAGAACATGACTTGATACATCCGTATTTAGACAAATCTAAGACAAGAATTTTGGGACGGAGGGAGTATTTACTAGGAATACTTCTGAATTGCCTTTTTTTATTGCACTAGCTTGAGCATGCGCTTCTTGAAATTTGGTTGTTTCTGCTGCATATGCCCAGTTAACAGCATGATTTAGCTTGTACTGAGTGCTTAACTAAAAATTTCATATTTGGTGACTAATTATACTTGTATCCAGTTCATATATTGAGGCCAGTTGGTGCCTTGATGGACTATATAAAAACCTAATAGTACTAAGGAACTGACTGTTTTATTTTTCTGCATCTCTATGCTCATATTGATATCTTCAGGAATAAAATCCGAGTATTGTGACTTCTCATGATATTAGGCAGTTGGTGCCTTGATGAAATCTGGTACTATGAAACTGATTGTTCATTCTTCCCCGTCTCTATGGTCATGTTGATATCTTTAGGAATGGAATCCATGTCCCGTGACTGATGTATTTACAAGAATTGTTTTTGTTTTTCCTTTGTATTCCCTAAGTAGTTTTGAGTTATATTGATTATTGTACTGCTTTGCTGATCAGCACGTAACATAACCATGTACTCTACCACTATTTAACACGATTGGATTAATTGTTCATTCTTTCAAATACTACAACAGTAGGACAGGGCACATGGCCATATCCCATTTAAATTGAGAGATGAGTTCTTGGATGCCCCTTCTTGGATGCCAGTGTCTGGCTTACCACATAAAGGGTGTGGCCACCAAACAAACCTGCGCGCTCTCGGACGATCGATCGATCGAACTACTGCAGTGGTAGGTGTAGTAACACAATGACTCACACCACCGTAGTTTATGCTGCTGATTTCTTTCTTGGAGACCACATCCAGAGAGGCAGTGGAGGGTGCATTAGCTCATCTTCAGAAGTTGATCATCCACTATACTTCTTTCATTGTGCAGGCAACCTCAGCTCAGGTAGGACTAAACGGGTTTCTTTTGCTTCTGCCGGTACGACTCTGAATCTCCACTGCACTTGAGTACACCTTTTATTTTGATCTGATTGACAACTTATAATTTGCACAGACATTCCCCTGCATAGTTTGCCCTTGGTCTGAAAGATGTTAGATGTGTATAGTCTTTCTTGCACTTTATCATACACATGTATATGTACTGGCCCTTGGCCCTCCTGTGAATGTAGTTGCCCATTCCTAACATGGTATCAGATGCTTAGGTTCCTCTCCCGCTCCCGCACGCTCGCAGCTCCGTGCCTCGCTCCACCGTCGTCGGCCTCCCTCTACCTCGTCGCCGGCGCCGGCCACCTCCTCCCTTGCCCCCGTCTCTCTCCCTCCCCGCCGCCACGCCGTCTCGCCCCGGCCTGCGCTGCCTCGCGCTCGGCCGCGACCTGCCGTCGCTGTCCCGCGCCGCCCCGAGCACGGCCGAGGTCTGTCGTCG
>NC_057804.1:624879197-624900887 GCF_018294505.1 Triticum aestivum
CGACAGCCACCTCCCCCCGCCTCCCCGCGCCCGGCCACAACCTCCCTGCGCCTGGCCGCCTGCTGCTGCCGGTGCTGCCCAGGGCCGGCCCCTCCCACGCTCGCCCTTCCCCTCGCTTCCTCCATCGGGGCTGGATCGGGCTAGCGCGAGTCTGATCCCGATCTGGATCAGGGTCCCCTGTAGCAGTCTACTGTAGCAGTTGACAAAAAAAAGGAGCTCCTCTTGTCTTCTTCGGGCTATGTCGTTGTTCCTTGGTGCTCAGTGATCTTCAATGGCACCAACTATGCCGAGTTTGCGGGGTTCATGCATATCCATATGCGCGGTCTCCTTCTGTGGGGTGTTCTCTCTGGCGAGGTCCCCTGTCCGCCTTGTCATGTTACTCCTGTGGCTCCTACCCCGCCAGCACCGCCGGTTCTTGCTGCTGATGCTTCTCAGGCCGATCGCGATGCCGCCAAGGCTCTCGATGATACTGTAGTTGATGCCTATGATCAGCAGATGTCAGCCTATTCGGATGCCCTTTCTGCCTATCGTGATGATCTGTCTGCTTACACTCAGTGGTGCAATGATGATGCTCGTGCTGTTGCTGTTCTTACTGCAAGTGTCCTTCCTCAGTTCGCCTCGGAGTTCATGGAACTTGGCACAGTTGCAGCGATGTGGTCTTATCTCTGCCAGCGCTATCAGCCCTCTAGTGATGCTCTCTACCTATCTGTGGTACGTCAGGAGCATGCACTCCAGCAAGGTGATTCCTCTATTGATGAGTTTTATTCACAGTGCTCTGCCATCTGGCGTCAGCTTGACGACTCTCTTCGGACCGTCGTTTGTGGAACTTGTCGTTGCTGTCAGACTACACGATCCGATTTGGAGTTTCAGCGGGTTCACGAGTTCTTATCTCGTCTTCGCTCTGAGTTCGAGCCTCGCCGTGCTCACCTGCTTGCTCGTGGTCGTGTTCCTATCTCGGAGGTACTTGCTGAGCTTCGTGCTGAAGAGACCCCCTCTGCTGGGTTACTTGTGGTTCCAACATTGTTGGCCGCCCGAGCTCCTATGCCACCTGCTCGCCTCACAGCTCCACCGCTCCTGCCTACTCCTTCAGGGGTGGTGGGTCGTCCTTCTTATGCTGAGAGGGGCCGGTCGCGTCGTAACACCTTCTGTGGGTACTGCTCTCGACCAGGTCACCCAGAGTCTGATTGCCGTGAGAAGAAGCGTGACCAGAGGCGCTCCTCTTCCAGTGGGACTCCTGGATCATCCTCGACCCCGTCACTCACTGACCAGGACATTATGAGGCTCAAGCGTCTCTTAGCTTCCTCAGGCTCTTCGTCGACCGGTTCCGCTGCTGCTGTGACTGCAGCCACCACTCCACCACCGCAGGCATCTACACAGTCAGGTACATCTTCGTGGGTTCTGGATTCTGGAGCCTCTTTTCATATGTCTTCTGATTCTTCCGTGTTGTCTTCTCTCCGACCGCTTGATTCGCCTGTTAATGTTCTTATCGCTGATGGCACACCTCTTCATGTTGCTAGCCGTGGTCTTCTTTCCATTCCATCTTTTTCTGTTTCTAGTGTTTCACATGTTCCTCGCCTCACCATGAACCTTTTTTCCGCTGCCCAACTTACTGATTCTGGTTGTTGTGTCATTCTTGATACCGACTCTTTCTCCATTCAGGATCGTCGCACCAAGGCTTTGGTTGGTGCTGGCTCCCGGCGCCGTGAGTCTGAGGGCCTTTGGGAGGTTGACTGGCTTTGTGTTCCTTCCGCTGCCACCATTTCAGCCAGCTCCCATGCTCTTGCTGCCTCTTCGTCTGCGTCCTTCCAACAGTAGCATCATCGCCTTGGTCACCTATGTAGCTCTCGCTTGTCTTCTTTAGTTCGTCAGGGCCTATTAGGGTCTGTATCTGGAGATGTTTCTTTACATTGTAATGGCTGCAGACTTGGCAAACAGACCCAGTTACCTTATCCTACCAGTGAGTCAGTATCTCAACGTCCTTTTGACTTAGTTCATTATGATGTATGGGGTCCTGCTCCCTTTGATTCGAAAGGTGGTCACCGCTACTATATCTTGTTTATTGATGATTTCTCTCGCTACACTTGGCTCTACTTCATGAAATCTCGTAGCGAGGTTCTCTCTATATACAAACGTTTTGCTGCCATGGTTCACACCCAGTTCTCCACGCCCATTCGCACTTTTCGTGTTGACTCCGCTGGTGAGTTTATCTCCCAGCTGTTGCGTGGTTTTCTTGCGGAACAGGGTACTCTTGCCCAGTGCGCATGTCCTGGTGCACATGCTCAGAATGGCGTTGCCGAACGTAAGCATCGTCATTTACTTGAAACGGCTCATGCTCTGATGATTGCCGCTTCTCTCCAACCCCACTTTTGGGCTGAGGCTATTTCTGCATCCACCTATCTCATCAACATACAACCATCGACTGCTCTGCAGGGTGGTATATAACGCCCTCGATGCGGCTATATCTCCCACGTGTCGAAGCACGACTTAGAGGCATAACCGCATTGAAAGCAATGTCGCAAGTGAGGTAATCTTCACACAACCCATGTAATACATAAGGGAAAGAGATACATAGTTGGCTTACAATCGCCACTTCACACAATTACATGAATAAAGCATTACATCATCCAGATACAATCAAGGTCCGACTACGGAACCAAAATAAAAGAAGAACCCCAAATGCGACAAAGGTCCCCGATCGACCCCAACTGGGCTCCACTACTGATCAACTAGAATGAAACAACACAAAGGGCAAGATCTTCATCGAGCTCCTCCTTGAGCTTGGTTGCGTCACCTGCACAAACTCATCGGCACCTGCAAACTGGTTTTTGGAAGCATCTGGGAGCCACGGGGACTCAGCAATCTCGCACCCGCGAGATCAAGACTATTTAAGCTTATAGGAAGGATGGAGTAATGAGGTGGAGCTGCAGCAAGCGACTAGCATATATGGTGGCTAACATACGCAAATGAGAGCGAGAAGAGAAGGCAAAGCACGGTCGATAAAAGTATGATCAAGAAGTGATCCTATAGCAACCTACGTCAAGCATAACTCCAACACCGTGTTCACTTCCCGGACTTCGCCGGAAAGAGACCATCACGGTTACACACACGGTTGATGTATTTTAAATAAGGTCGACTTCGGGTTTTCTACAACCGGACGTTAACAAATTCCCATCTGCCCATAACCGCGGGCACGGCTTTCGAAAGTTCAAATCCCTGCAGGGGAGTCCCAACTTAGCCCATGACAAGCTCTCACGGTCAACGAAGGAATAGACCTCCACCCGAGACATTCCGATCAGACTCGGTATCCCGGTACAACAAGACATTTCGACAGGGTAAAACTAAACCAGCAACACCGCCCGAATGTGCCGACAAATCCCGATAGGAGCTGCACATATCTCTTTCTCAGGGCACACTCAGATGAGACTAGCTACGAGTAAAACCAACCCTCAAGTTTCCCCGAGGTGGCCCCGCAGGCAGCTCAGTTCGGACCAACACTCAGAGGAGCACTGGCCCGGGGGGGTAAAATAAGGATGACCCTTGAGTCCGCGAAACCCAAGGGAAAAAGAGGCTAGGTGGCGAATGGTAAAACCAATGTTGGGCATTGCTGGAAGAGCTTTACTTAAGGCGAACTGTCAAGGGGTTCCCATAATAGCCCAACCGCGTAAGGAACGCAAAATCCGGGAACATAACACCGATATGACGGAAACTAGGGCGGCAAGAGTGGAACAAAACACCAGGCATAAGGCCGAGCCTTCCACCCTTTACCGAGTATATAGATGCATTAATTAAGTAAGATATATTGTGATATCCCAACAAGTAAACATGTTCCAACAAGGAACAACATCTCCATGTTCCAACAAGGAACAAACTTCAATCTTCACCTGCAACTAACAACGCTATAAGAGGGGCTGAGCAAAGCGGTAACATAGCCAATCAACGGTTTGCTAGGACATGGTGGGTTAGAGGTTTGACATGGCAATTTGGGAGGCTGACAAGCAAATGGTAGGCATCGTAGCATTGGCATGGCAAAAGAGCGAGCAAACTAGCATAGCAAAGATAGTAGTGATTTCGAGGGTATGATCATCTTGCCTGAGATCCCGCAAGGAAGAAGAACGAATCCATGAAGAAGACAAATGGACGTAGTCGAACGAATCCTCACAACTCCGGGACGAAACCGAAGCTAACAAGAGAAGCAAACCGGAAAGAAGCAAACAACCATGGTAAACAAACATCACATAAACATGGCATGATGCGCAAACAAGTATGATGCATGTTCGGTTTAAATATGCATGGCATGGGAAAGTGCACAAACAATCCTACAAATTAAGTGGAGCTCAATATGCAACGAGTTGCATATTGACGAAACACCACAACAAGTTATTTAGTTCGATCTTGTTTATGTACTCAACAATATTAAATGTTGGTTAACATGGCAAGAGGTGAAGCATAATATAAACTATTCCATCTAAACAATTTAAATGGGGCCGGATATAAAAACAACAAATCCGGTAAATCCCCATATGCATGTAGCAATTTAATGCAACAACAAGTTTAAACATTTTAAATGTTGTTACCATGATGCGGATGACATATACAAGTTTTATGCAATTTTATGAAAATGTTGACATGAGCATGTTATGAAGCATTTGGTCACCATGGCGGAACAAAAAGGGTGCCACGGCGGCGAAACAAAAATGGTGCCACGGCAACATTCCGGTCCCGGTAATTCATGGAGATACCGGTGCAAAAGGAGGCGTGCGGATGTGCGCAACATGCTAGAGATGGTGGGGTGCTCCCGACTACCGGGTTCCCACGGGTTAGTGGCATGGAAAACGAGTGACAATTCGAACACGGTGCAAACGGTGCATCTCATACATGCAAGGGCATCTCATCGCGGTCGTCGTCTCGGGGTTATACCTTGAAGCGTGCATTCGGGGCGGAACGCGTACGTAGTGGAAGTAGTCGTTCACGGAGCGGTCGTCGTCGGAAGTAGAGGAAGTAGTCGTTCAAGCATCCGATGGTAATAGTACTCGGTCGTTTCGAAGAGGTACTTGGGGTCATTCGAACTTGCCGATCTCGTCATCTCGAAGGGGTACTTGACGTTCTTAGCGATTCCGAAGACGAGGTAGAGGTACACTTGTTGTAGGGGTACTTGTCGGATCCACGGCGACGGTAGAGGTACAAATGTTCTCGCGGTACTTGTCGGTCCAGTCTTGATGTAGATGTACATCGCAAACGTAGTGGTACTCGCGGACTTCGGCGCCGGTAGTCGTACACGGTTCGTAGGGGTACTTGGCGTTCTTGGTGATTCCGAAGAAGGCGGTAGATGTACTCGGCGAATCCACAAGGCGTGCACGGGTCGAAGTGGAACTCTTGACAAAATCCACGGGACTGACTTGGCATGCAACGAGCACGGCGCGATGGGCATGAAGGGCGGCGCTGGTTCTCTGCTCCAACGAAGCAGAACGACGGGCGAGCGGGCGGCCGACCTGGTGTCTTAGAGCAGCGTGGAAAGGCGGTGGTGAGCGACCGGATCGGAGGCAGAGGAGGTCACGGGAAGCTGGTCCGGCGGGATCCGGGCGAAGGAGGGCCGACCTGGGCGCAGGTCGCCGGATCGGGAGGCGATGGGCCTCGGCAGACCCGAGCAGAGCCAGGAGGAGGAGGTCGCGGGCGACGAGAGGGTGCAGTAGTTGTTGTTGCTGTCGGTGGCGACGAACTTGGAGGCGGGGCGGCGTGCAGAGCTGCGTGAAGGAGAGGCGGGGCCATGGTAGGCCTCGTTGGCGGCAGAGCTAGGCTTCACCGGAGCAGGGGGGCCTCGGGCGTCATGGGGCGGCGCTTGGAGCTCGGGGCAGAGGAGGTGGAGAGGCGCGGGACGAGGACGAGGCAGGAGGTTGCGCGAGGTGGAGGAGGAAGGGCGAGGCCGCGGCGCTGAGGAGGTGGTGGTGCTCGCAGGCGGACGAAGCAGGGAGGCGCGATGGAGGTCGTCGACGCGGAGAAGTAGCAGGCGAGGCGCGGCCATGGCAGGACCCGACGGATCCGGGCGGGGCGGCGCTGGAGGGCGACGCGAGGCAGAGAGTGGAGGGAGGAAGAGACGAGGGGGACCGAGCGGGACTGCGAGCGAGAGAGGTGGGGATCGGGCGATGGGTGCGAGCGATGCGGCGCTGGAGGGAGGACGAGGGGAGAGATGAGGGTCGTGCTAGGGGGGCTAGGGTTCGGTCGGTGGGGCTGGGCCTGAGAGGCCGGTTGGTTCGGCCCAGGTGGAGAGGAAATGGCCAGAGGCCTGGCTGGGCTTACCTCTCTCTTCTCTCTCTCTTATATTTACTTTAGCAGAAAAGCAAAAAGAGAGAAGAAAAGAAAAGGAGGGTTAGGGAAAGAAAATGCGCAAGGGGAAGAATTTGAGCATGGGGTTAATTTTCCCGAACTCACAAAGTGAGCTTGATCCAAGAAAATAGGAATGGCCAAGATTGCAAGATTTAAATTCAAATGATTTGAATGGAAGTGAGATTTGGGAAGGTCCAAAAATGTTCGAATTTTTGGTGGAGCTCCGGAAAATGATGAAATAAATATTGGCAAGGTTGGAGACCAAACTTGAAGCAGAAAAGGAACGAAATTATTTTGTAAGTGTGTTTTGGTGATTCCGAAATAGTGGAATATTTAATATAGCTCCCTAATATTGGAGGATATGTTATAAAGAGAAGTCACCCTGTGAGTTCCCTCGGTTTAAATAGATCAAAAGATCTATGCAATTTATTTAGATGAGTATTAAAAATTAAATGGCATGATGACATGATGCAATGCAAAAATAAAAGAGCAAGCACAACAGACACATGGCAAAACTCGGAATAGCTGGAAGTCTTCTGAAGCATCGGTCTCGGGGCGTTACATGGTATTCCTATGGAGTGTCTCACTGGTCGCTCTCCTGACTACTCCGCTCTTCGTATGTTTGGATGTGTGTGCTATGTCCTTCTTGCCCCGCGAGAACGCACCAAACTGACTGCTCAGTCGGTTGAGTGTGTTTTTCTTGGCTACAGTGATGAGCACAAGGGCTATCGCTGCTGGGATCCTGTTGGTCGTCGTTTACGCATCTCGCGTGATGTGACCTTTGACGAGTCTCCCTCTTACTACCCACGTCCTTCTACCTCGAGCTTCTCTGTGGATGATCTTTCCTTTCTTCTTCTCCCTGATACACCCTGCTATGTGCCTCCTCATGTCTTTCCTCCTCCGCCTGCACCTCTCCTTCCTTCTCCTTCACCACTGACACCATCTTTCCCCTCCTCCTCCTCCAACTCTCCACCATCATCTCCAGTCCGTCGCCCTCTCTCACCATTTCCTCTTCACTATACTCGTCACCCTTGTTCTGAGGATGTTTCCCCTGATGCGCCTTCCACCTCTGGTGCACCTCCTTCCACGCCTCCCCCAGTTCATAACCTCCATGCTCAGCCTCACCCCCCGCCTGATCGCTACTCTCCTGATCGGTACGGTCTCTCTGTTATTGCTGAGCCCACTTCCTATCGGACTGCCATGACTCAGCCTGAATGGCAGCTTGTGATGGCCGAAGAGCTTGCTGCCCTTGAGCGCTCTAGCACATGGGATCTGGTTTCCCTTCCTTCCGGTGTCCGTCCCATCACCTGCAAGTGGGTCTACAAGATTAAGACTCGCTCTGATGGTTCTCTTGAGCGCTACAAAGCACGCCTTGTGGCCCGTGGTTTTCAGCAGGAGCAGGGACGCGATTATGATGAGACATTCGCTCCTGTGGCCCACATGACCACTGTTCGCACTCTTCTTGTTGTTGCTTCTGTTCGTCATTGGTCTATCTCTCAACTTGATGTTCAGAACGCTTTTCTTAATGGCGAGTTGCGTGAGGAGGTTTATATGCAGCCACCACCGGGATACTATGCTCTTGATGGTATGGTCTGTCGCCTTCGCCGCTCCCTCTATGGTCTTAAACAGGCCCCTCACGCCTGGTTTGAGCGCTTCGCCTCTATGGTAACTGCCGCTGGTTTCTTGCCTAGTGATCATGATCCCGCATTGTTTGTTCACACGTCTCCTCGTGGTCGGACTCTGCTCCTTCTCTATGTTGATGACATGATCATCACTGGTGACGACTCTGACTACATAGCCTTTGTTAAGGCTCGCCTTCGCGACCAGTTCCTCATGACTGATCTTGGTCCACTTTGCTATTTTCTTGGGATTGAGATCTCCTCGACCTCTGATGGCTTCTACATCTCCCAAGAAAAATATATTCAGGATCTTCTTGCTCGCGCTGCTCTCGGTGATGAGCGCACAGTTGTGACTCCTATGGAGCTCAACGTTCACCTTCGTGCATCTGATGGTGACCCTCTCCCTAACCCCACTCGCTATCGTCACCTTGTTGGCAGTCTTGTATATCTTGCTGTTACGCGTCCTGATATCTCCTATCATGTTCATATCCTGAGTCAGTTCATTGCAGCACCCACCTCTGTCCACTCGCTGACTGACTGCTCACAAAATGGATGAGTGGTTGCTCTTCTTGTTCAGTTGTCACAAAATGGATGTGTATGTCTATGATGTTATCAAAAATATGGTTAAACGTGATTTGGGTGAGATCATTAGGTTGCTTCAGTTCGAAATAAAACCACTCGTGTTAGTAACTTCTAATTTGGGTGAGATCATTAGGTTGCTTCAATTTAAAATTATAAGTTGCTACAAAATAATAAATTTATTTTTTCTTTCGGAAAGTTCGCTTAATCAGAACTCTGCCTATGTTGTCTCAACATAGCCGGTCTCAAGCCCGGGTAAAGGAGGAGGGTTGTGATAGGCTTGGTGAGTCAATGTGAAGACTCGGCTACTCTTATGGAGATGAAACCCAAAAGATTTTCATTGAGGCGTAACCCTCTTAGCGACGCGCCACATCGGAACCCGTGTCAAATGGGCAAGGTCCGGGCCGTCACCCCCTTGGTGGCACGCCGTATCTTGATCTGGATACGGTGGCAAGTGAGCGAGGATCGGGTCGTCGCATCCTTAGTGGAGCGCTACATGGGCGCCCGGATGTAGTGGAAAATGAACAAGGGTCTTTGCATTTGACTCGACGAGTGCGAAGGGTAAGGAAGCTAGCCGAGCCTAGGAGGTTTCGCTTAGGTAGCTGGAACGTAGGGTCCTTGACAGGGAAGCTTCAGGAGCTAGTCGATGCAGCGGTGAGGAGAAGTGTTGATATCCTTTATGTCCAAGAAACCAAGTGGAGGGGACAGAAGGCGAAGGAGGTGGAGGGTACCGGCTTCAAGCTGTGGTACATCGGGATGACTGCAAACAGGAATGGTGTAGGCATCTTGATCAACAAGAGCCTCAATTATGGAGTGGTAGACGTCAAGAGACGTGGGGATCGGATTATCCTAGTCAAGCTGGTTGTTGGAGACTTAGTTCTCAATGTTATCAACGCGTATGTCCCGCAAGTAGGCCACACTAAGAACACCAAGAGGGAGTTCTGGGAAGGCCTGGAAGACATGGTTAGGAGTGTATCGATTGGTGAGAAGCTCTTCATAGGAGGAGACCTCAATGGCCACGTGGGTACATCCAACACAGGTTTTGAAGGGGTGCATGGGGGCTTTGGCTATGGCATCAGGAATCAGGAAGGTGAAGATGTCTTAAGCTTTGCTCTAGCCTACGACATGATTGTAGCTAACACCCTCTTTAGAAAGAGAGAATCGCATCTGGTGACTTTTAGCAGTGGCCAACACTCTAGCCAGATTGATTTCATCCTCTTGAGAAGAGAAGATAGGCGTGCGTGCCTAGATTGCAAGGTGATACCTGGAGAGAGTGTTGTACCTCAGCATAAGCTGGTGGTTGCTGACTTCCGCTTTCGTATTCGTGTCCAGCGGGATAGGCGTGCCAAAGTCGCTAGAACGAAGTGGTGGAAGCTCAAGGGGGAGGTAGCTCAGGCGTTCAAGGAAAGGGTCATTAAGGAGGGCCCTTGGGAGGAAGGAGGGGATGCAGACAATGTGTGGATGAAGATGGCGACTTGCATTCGTAAGGTGGCCTCGGAGGAGTTTTGAGTGTCCAAGGGAAGGCGAAGCGAAGATAATGATACCTGGTGGTGGAATGATGATGTCCAGAAGGCGATTAAAGAGAAGAAAGAGTGCTTTAGACGCCTCTACCTGGATAGGAGTGCAGACAACATAGAGAAGTACAAGATGACGAAGAAGGCCGCAAAGCGAGCTGTCGGTGAAGCAAGGGGTAGGGCGTATGAGGGCCTCTACCAACGGTTAGGCACGAAGGAAGGTGAAAGGGACATCTATAAGATGGTCAAGACCCGAGAGAGGAAGATGAGGGATATTGGCCAAGTCAAATGCATCAAGGACGGAGCAGACCAACTCCTCGCGAAGGACGAGGAGATTAAACATAGGTGGCGGGAGTACTTCGACAAGCTGTTCAATGGGGAGAATGAGAGTTCTACCATTGAACTGGACGACTCCTTTGATGAGACCAGCATGCGTTTTGTGCGGCAAATCCAGGAGTCTGAGGTCAAGGAGGCTTTAAAAAGGATGAAAGGAGCCAAGGCGATGGGCCCTGATTGTATCCCCATTGAGGTGTGGAAAGGTCTCGGGGACATAGCGATAGTATGGTTAACCAAGCTTTTCAACCTCATTTTTCAGGCAAACAATATGCCAGAAGAATGGAGACGGAGTATATTAGTACCAATCTTTAAGAACAAGGGGGATGTTCAGAGTTGTACTAATTACTGTGGAATTAAGTTGATGAGACATACAATAAAGCTATGGGAGAGAGTCATTGAGCACCGCTTAAGAAGAATGACAAGCGTGACCAAAAATCAGTTTGGCTTCATGCCTGGGAGGTCAACGATGGAAGCCATTTTCTTGGTTCGACAACTTATGGAGATATACAGGGAGCAAAAGAAGGACTTGCATATGGTGTTCATTGACTTGGAGAAGGCCTATGATAAGATACCGTGGAATGTCATGTGGTGGGCCTTGAAGAAACACAAAGTCCCAACAAAGTACATTACCCTCATCAAGGACATGTACGATAATGTTGTGACAAGTGTTCGAACAAGTGATGTCGATACTGATGACTTCCCGATTAAGATAGGATTGCATTAGGGGTCAGCTTTGAGCCCTTATCTTTTTGCCTTGGTGATGGATGAGGTCACAAGGGATATACAAGGAGATATCCCATGGTGTATGCTCTTTGCGGATGATGTGGTGCTAATTGACGATAGTCGGACGGGGTAAATAGGAAGTTAGAGTTATGGAGACAAACCTTGGAGGGTTTAAGCTTAGTAGAACTAAAACTGAGTACATGATGTGTGGTTTTAGTACTACTAGGTGTGAGGAGGAGGAGGTTAGCCTTGATGGGCAGGTGGTGCCTCAGAAGAACAGCTTTCGATATTTGGGGTCAATGCTGCAGGAGGATGGGGGTATTGATGAAGATGTGAACCATCGAATTAAAGCCGGATGGATGAAGTGTCACCAAGCTTCTGGCATTCTCAGTGACAAGGGAGTGCCACAAAAGCTAAAAGGCAAGTTCTACAGGACGGCGATTCGACCCGCAATGCTGTATGGCGCTGAGTGTTGGCCGACTAAAAGGCGACATGTTCAACAGTTAGGTGTGGCGGAGATGCGTATGCTGAGATGGATGTGTGGCCACACGAGGAAGGATCGAGTCCGGAATGATGATATATGAGATAGAGTTGGGGTAGCACCAATTGAAAAAAAGCTTGTCCAACATCGTCTGAGATGGTTTGGGCATATTCAGCGCAGACCTCCAGAAGCTCCAGTGCATAGCGGACGGTTAAAGTGTGCGAAGAATGTCAAGAGAGGTTAGGTTAGACCGAATTTGACATGGGAGGAGTCCGTTAAGAGAGACCTGAAGGATTGGAGTATCACCAAAGAACTCGCTATGGACAGGGGTGCGTGGAAGCTTGCTATCCATGTGCCGGAGCTATGAGTTGGTCACGAGATCTTATGGGTTTCACCTCTAGCTTACCCCAACCTGTTTGGGACTAGAGGCTTTGTTTTTGTTGTTGTAAAGTTCGCTTAATTGGAGTACTAACTTCTGTAGTGGAAAATGATGCTCTAGAAATTAAGCTTTGGCATAGAATTGGTAATGGTGCATCATGCGAAGTGAATTAAGATGACCCTTATTTTGGCACGCTAAAATACAACCCTTATTTTGAAGAACACACATGCTATGCCTTCATAATGTAACAGTGACCATTCCTTTTATCTAATAATTATAACACCCCCTCCCCCACCCCCCTAAAGAGGAGAGAGAGAAAAAACAGCTAAGTCTTTGGGTATCACTGCAGATGCCGGGGCCGGGGTAACCACCTATCATTAAAATAGTAGTGTCACTGGGCGTTCGTTGAAGATCCATCTGGATATCAAGGATAAGATTCGAGACAAGGAGGGCATCCCTGCAGGCCAGCAAAAACTCATGTTGGGCAGTAAGCAGCTGCACCTTGGAAGACTACAATATCAAGGAGGAGTCCGCCCTCACCCTTGACCTTGCCCCCCAGATGCGTATCTTTGTGAAGACACTGACTGACAAGATCATGTCTATTGAGGTTGAGCAAGCAGACACCGTAGACAGTGTGAAGGCAAAGATTTTCGATGAAACCGGTATTTGCCTAGGCAGACAACATCTCGTCTTTGCTGGGAATGAGCTGGAGGATGGCTGCACCTTGGCTGAGTACAACGTGCAAAATGAATTTACCCTTCATAGCATGCTTCGCTACAGGTGTCAGAGAGGTGGGATGTACTCCCTCCGTTCGGAACTACTTGTCTTGGAAATGGATGTACCTAGAACTAAAATACGTCTAGATACATCCATTTTTGCGACAAGTAATTCCGAACGGAGGGAGTATATCGTTATCAGGACACTGACCGACAGGATCATGACTACTGAGGTTTAGGGAGAAGATAGCATATACAGTGTGAAGGCAAAGGTTTTCGATGAAACCAGCATTCTCCCAAGCAGACAGCGTCTCATCTTTGCTGGGAAGCAACTGGAGGACGGCCGCACCTTGGCCGACTATGGCGTGCAAGATGAATCTACCTTTTTTCTTGTGTTGGTGCCCCCTCAAGTGTCAGAGGGGTGGGATGCACATCATTATCAGGACACTGACTGACAAGATCATGACTATTGGGGTTGAGAGAGAGGATAGCATATACAGTGTGAAGGTAAAGGTTTCTGCTGAAACCGGCGTTCCCCCTGGCAGACAGAGTCTCATCTTTGCTGGGAAGCAGCTGGAGGATGTGCGCACATTGGCTGACTACGGCGTGCAAGATGAGTCTACCCTTCATGTTGTGTTTCGCGGCCTCACGTGGCTGAGAGGTGGGATGCGCATCTCTGTCAGGACGTCGACTGGGAAGAAAGTCATTGAACATGCGTTTAAGCGCATACAGACCATTGACAACATCAAAGCGTGGATCTACTCTGAGTTGTGCATTCTCCCGGAGCAGCAGCTACTCTCGGACCCCCCCTGGCCGAAGAGATCTGTGGTTCGTGCACCCTTGTTCTGCAAATCTGTCCTGGTCGGTGAGACGGATGTAATTAATTGGTCCTTGACTGATGGTGATAATTGTGGGATCGCAGAGTCGGTAGAGGCTGAACTTGAAGGGCTGATTTAGCATGCATGGGGTCATTTTGGTACACTGTGGGGTGTAAAATGAATGACATGTTGTTAGCTTCTCGGGCTGGCAACAAGAATCACTGGCAGACCTATGTACGTACGGACGTAGGTGGGGTTTCCCTGAAGGAATAGTATATGCTTGGATGTAAGCACTCGATAATTTCAGTGTGACACTTATGGTGTCCTTGGCCTACAAAGTAATGTTGAGTTTGGTACTCCCTCCGTCCGAAAATACTTGTCATTAAAATGGACAAAAAGGAATGTATCTAGAACTAAAATACATCTAGATACATCCCCTTTTATTCATTTTGATGACAAGTATTTCTGTACGGAGGAAGTATTAAGTAGAGAAGGATATATGTATATATTCCATCGATGTCCAGACATTAACTGTTGATGAGCATTGTGCTGCTCTGCTTTGCCTACATTTTTCCTTTTTTTTTGTTTCTTCTCAGAATACCCTAAACCATATAGATGCAGAGCAAAGCCGGATGATGGAGATCTTCACCAATCACCAGGGCTGATAACTACAGCTTTTGCTTGTCTCCTCCATCAAATTGTTCAAGGAGAGCATGTCGTACAAGGATGTAAGTAAGTATTCTGCGCTTGCAATCCATTTAAATTCGTGAGTCGGTAAATTCTCCCGTGAATGGATTTGGTAGGGGATAAGAAATATTGACAAAAGCAATTAATTAAGTGCTCTGAAAACTGGCTTCCTTTATGTGTAACTTCAGTTGAGTAAATTCATACCCTCATAATCTCTGGTGGTTACTTTCCTAGGACTCTGAAAACAGTTGCTCTGCAATTTGATCATTCAGTCACACCTTCAGTTTACTCCCTCTGTCCCATAATATAAGAACGTTTTTGACACTACACTAGTGTAAAAAACGTTCTTATATTATCGGATGGAGGGAGTAGTAAATAGCTGTTCTGAAAACTGGGATCTGTCATCTTAGTTACCTTTACCTACCGCATTGCAAAACCAGAGGCTCAAGGTAGGCTCACAGAATGATGATGATTAGTTAGTGAAGATGAGGAGATACCAAGCTCAACCAACTCTGAAACTGAAACTCTATCCACTTGCTCTAGTGGACAGCAAGAACACAATGTACAGCAAGCAAGCACTATGCTTGATTTTGTTGCAAATGCTTCCTTCCATCTCATTATGATTTATCAATGTGTTTGCTTTGTGAGATGCAGATTTGGGTGTCGAAGTTTCATCCGTTCGCGGTCGACCAGGTGGTGTAGATCTTGAGCCGGCGTGCTCTGAACCTGAGCCTGGACTAGGTCGGGCCTGTGTGCTCTGATGTGCATTGTATGATCTGACTGATGAGTTGCAAGGTCTCTCCTGTCTTCTTCAGTAAAACATGTGTCAAGAACAAATAAAAACCAGTGAGAGACGAAAGCATCATACTGTCAGTGCTAATTAGGGTGAGATTACAAGTTGCTACAAAAATGATTGTTATTTGGGAAAAGATTGGTTAAACATACATACTACACTACTGGATTCGCGTGCTTTGCCGAGTTTCCAAGGAACTCGGCAGAGCCCAGAGTCAACTCGGCGACGTGTTCGCCGAGTTCTGTGCTCGGCGGCTGAGCATGGGTCGGCAGTCATTAAAATTGCCGAGTTCTTATTATTGGGACTCAGCGAACATTTATGCACGAATTGCTGAGTTTCGGTAGAAAGAGAACTCGGCAGACTACATTGCCAGAAGGGACGGCAGGTTGTCGGAGATGCCTGCCTCGTGACAAAGAGTACCCCTCTGTAATCTAAACGCTCTTATATTAGTTTATGAAGGGAGTACATGATAGGCTTAGAAACGATCCATCTGTCCAACCAGAACACGTTGCTTTGCCATTGCCAAAAGTACAGTTGGCGATCTGCACAAGCGTTGAGAGGAGTTCCAAGACCATCCTGGCCATGAAGGATCCATTTTCACCTGGGCAGTTTGGTAGGGAGAGCACCACATTATCTGGTGTTTCCAAGGTAGGTTTGAGGAGTGTAAAAACCTGTAAGCAAACTTCATCAAGGGTCACACATTTTGTGTTTGTATATCCTTAAGAGAAAAATTCACTAGGGGTATTCATACTGGTCGGGTTGGCCAGTTTAGTTGTCGTAGTTAGAAATACCCGAAATACGATCACTAAACTTGTCTCAGGGGTTCACATACGGTACGGTCCAATGTACGATTTCTTATACGATGCGCTGAATTGGTAGTTGACTGACTTGTCCACACATGCGTTGATCGCCAAAAAGGCGAAGTCGACCATGACTTCTTCAGCTGATTCGCTGCCGCTGGCGACCGTGGCAACTGCATCCGGCTGTCGAACTCCTTCACCTCCGCTGCTGCTGCCAGCGGCCATGAAGGAAGACGCGGCGACGCCCGCTGCCACCGCCTCCAACAACGTGCTCGATTAAATGTCGCAAAGGTAAAAATCTGAAAATATTGCTCTATGATCACAGGCGGAGACAGGCCCGCTCCCCTTCGCACACCGTAGCAAAATGAAGGCGGCCTGGGGCGTGAGGCCCATCTCGTTCGTTGTTTGCCTGCCTCTGCCTGCCTGTGCGTCAACTTGGACGAACGCGAACCAACTGGCCGCCCGTTCCCTCGGCTTGGACGAACCCTAGGCGTCAGGTGGCTGCGTGACCTGCGTCCCTGCCCGCCGACGCGGCCCACCGCCACTTGCCGTCGTGACTACCCAGCCGGCCAGCTTGTCCCCTTCTGCGGCATCACCGCATCAGGTTGCGCCGCTGCGGCGCTGCGGGCTACTGCGTGTCCGACGAGGCGGCGACCCCTGCGTCTGGCAAGCCGCAGCACAGAGCAGACAACAGAACAAGAGTAAAGATATCCCTTCCTAGTTCTATTCGATGTATAGCTCTGTTCTGAACTTCTGATGCTTGTGTGGTGGTTAATCAGACTAGTATTTCTGCATTATGCTTGCACTATAAAGTACACTGCTTTTGTTGTATGAGCCCGGGTGTGATCTCCTGCATAATTAATTGCAGTGATCTCATTAGTACATTGCCAATTTGCCACCACAGAGTTTTTTTGCTGCTACATTAGAGCATTGCTGCTAGATTAGAGCAATACCTTGTTATATGATTATATGTGATATGCACACAAATTTTCTCTTGGCTCACCATCTTGTTGAGTTAGCATTGATTTTACGTGTTGCGGTTGCAACGGTTTTTTCAAGAGTACCTTAGATTTATAGAAGATAGAAAAATATGTATAAAAGATTACAATATGACGTCCACATCACAATTGTGTCCGCCCTCCCACTCTCCGGAAAAGGAACTAAGGGACTACTCGCAAAAATGCAACATCCCACTCGCGATGATGTGCCAGCCGTGGATGCGCTGCGTGCAGCTGCCGCTGCGTGCAGCGATGGAGTGGATGTCCTGCACGCAGCGGTAGCTGCACGCAGTTATCCGGCGGCAGCGCGTTCGCGTGGTGATGCGTGCAAGTTGATTTGCAAAAGGGGTAAAGCGGAGATACAGACAAATACACTGCCTCTCGTCCGTCCAGTGGGCTCGGGCCGTCGTACCTTCTGACACGGGAGAGGGACGTGCCACGCACGGCGTGCAAAGTGGGACATTGTTTTTCTACTCCATGGGCCCGGGGGTCTGACCGGATAAGCTATGTACGGACTGGACCTGTTGGTGAGGACACAGGTTAGTCGCATGCGCTGCTTCTCGCACGAGCCCCTTTTCCGTCTTGGTGGGCGAAGAACAAGCACCAGCGAGCGGGCTGCTTCCTGTGCCGGCTGTCTATGCTCATGCTGATTCCGGGAGTTGTTGCTTCTCCGCCGTCTACCTGCTGCTCTCCCTATCTCGCCATGGCGGCCGGAGTTTGGATCTGCCCACTGAGATGGTGTTCTTCTTCCATCGACAAATCTGCAAGGGGCGGAGAAGCATCACGGGAGTTAGTCTAGTCGTGGGGGGAGCTGCAGAAAGCGCCGGGGGCCTGAAGTTCGGACTGTACCTCGCTGCGCCGCCTGATGCGTCGCCCGGCGAGAGCGGGCGCTTCTCCGACGCTCTGTTTCGCAGATGGGCGTATCTCGTGACGTACAGTGCCGCAAGCAGGGGAGGGGATGGCCGCAACGTGTGGCAGCGTTTCGTTTCATTAATTGCGGCAGCCGCGTGTCCTCCTCTCCTCTGACATGCGGTGCATGCGCTTTTTGACCGACCGGCCGCTGCCACATGTGCCCTCTGCACGCGTACGCAGAAAAGTCGTCGGTCGGGGTGTGCCTTCTGACACATAACAGTACAAATGTTTTATTACATCTAATCGGGGATTAACTAAAACATTGGTGATTACATAAACATGTATCGCGCATGGTTTCTTTGGAACGTTACTGCCCGCCACAAACAGCAGCATGAGCATGAACAAGCAAATGATCATGGTGTTCCTAGCTGCGATGCGTACATCTTCCATGGCGCGGCCGATGCCGAACATCACGTTGCTCCCACCTCCGGCCGCCTCGATGAGAAGGTTGATGCCCACGCCGGTGATGAAGAAGGCGTACTGGTCCTCCCACAACTAAAAGTTGCACGGGCCTCCGTTCTGCGTTGGTTCAAAAACTGAATGATGAACAAGAAGACACAAAGCAAAAGCGGAAACGACAAATCAAAAACAGACTTACACCCTGATTCGGGCACTTGTTTCCATTTATTTGTGCTTAGAAACATTGGCGTTGGAGAATGGACTAGAGGTGCTTATGGATCATCACATAAGGACAGGAGTTTGATTTACTTAATTAGAGATGAGCACGCATGCAAGTTTCCCGTCCATGTACGGGCATGCTTGTGCATGCATGCACACGGCGGAGGAGTCCAGAAAGAGTCCAGGAGCATGGGCCCAAGTCTGCCACGCCGCTACACGGCCCATCACGTGTACGGAGATAGCATCAAGGCGGCGCGTTGATTTCTATACTACTTATAAATAAATAGTCTTCATCTAGGTTAGACTAGGGTTTTGTTTAGAGAAGTTTAGCTATTGCTACTTTTATTTGTCTTCGCTCGTAGCGGCTAGTGCGACCGTCAAGACATCTATCGGAACCCCAATTTGTGAAATCTATTCATCTAGCATATCCACAATTTCAGATTGTTTCGCTATTATTTTTTTGCATGTTCTTCGATTTGCTTGCAGAAAAAATCCTTTGTGGGTAGGTCGATCGCGCCGTTGGCTCGGTCGATAAAGCCGTGGAGTTGGTTCAGCGATTGCCGTGGATATCAGTCGTGTACGGTTCTTCCTGTATGGTTGGTAGCCGGATCGTGAGGGTCAAGTCCCATCCAAAATCATAGTTATCTCCCTTACATCGAAAGATCGGGCCCCCGTGCACATCACACAGGATCAATGGAAGTGGTGGCGGGGTGTCCGGAGACGACGAGCGGAGGATGAGCTCTGGGACATCGCGGCACCGCGACGTCGACGGAACGCGGCAACGCAGATATGCTTGTGTGCGTGCAAAACGATCGGTACTGCCAACGGCTGGTGCATGGGCCTTAAATACATGCAGCTGGGTAAAGTGTTTACGTTATACAATGTGCGGTGCAACGGTAGTATTCCGTCCTCTCGCCTGCACATGCGCAGTGCTTGCAGTAGCTGCGTCAGTCCGACTGTTAGTTCACAGTACAACGAATACAACATACACGAAACATAACGCTCGTCGGCGGTGCACTATACTCGAAGTAGCACTTCGGCTGGTCCTAATCGCGATGATGTGCCAGCCGTGGATGCGCTGCGTGCAGCTGCCGCTGCGTGCAGCGATGGACTTCTCCATCCCACTCCTACTAGCTAGCGCCCACAGACTACGCTCTCTGAAAATGCATTCAACAGTGCCTAGCTCATTTCTAGTGTCGCTCGTGCCGAACACTTATATTTCTCTGTTTCCATAGACACCAGCAGATTAGCATTACAAACGAGTCAAAGTCCTTGCGCATAGTCTTCTGCATTGTCTTCCGGGCCATCATCCACCAATCTTGCGGTTGCAACAGTGAAAAGGGCATTCTCATTAGTATCAAGACTGGATTGAGAAACAAAATGCGTCAATTGAATACTATGTTTGGTTTCAATATAGATTGACTCTTGTATGCATTGAAACCGGAGTTTTTTGGGTAGTTTTTATCCCTTAATTTCTTGCCTGGGGCGGAGTCAGCCACTGTCTATGATAATGATTTTGATTTCACAATGCGGCTGCATAGTAGTTGTAGTGCGGCTTGGTGGTTCCGCCTCCGCCTCCTCCTCCTCCTCGTCTTCTTCGATGTCGATCGGCATCCACCTGGACCCGGGCGCCGGAATCCCCATCACCACCACCTGCGGTAGCGCCGGCGGCTAGATCTGGCGGTAGCGAAGAGATCGAAACACCTTCCACTTCTCCCTCTGCTCCGAGATCGGCGACTCTGCCTCAAGCATCGCCCAGAGCAGCAACCCCATCGCCGGCTGGCGGTCGTAGTTGGGGAAGCACCTGAGGATTTCCTCTCCCCTGAGCTTGTCCCTCACCATCCCCCACGCGTCATTGAGCGCCTTCGCCGCCGGAAACCAGCGGTCGATCTCCTTCAACCTCCCCATCAGCACCTCGTCGCCGGCGGCCAACGCCCACATCCGCTGCTCATGCGTCGTCATCCAACCCTAGCTCTCGGTGCGGCGGAGCGCGGTGGTTTGCGTGATTGGGGGTAGTGGGGAGGAGAGCGGTGGAGAGCCGAGGCGTCTGCGTGGGCCTCCTAATATCCTCTCTCTCTCCCCTCCCCTCACGCCATTACTCACCTTGGGAACCGCACCGAACTCGTCCCACCGGTCAGCCGCCGCAATTCACGCCAAGTGGCACGGGAACTACCATCTGGCCCACCGTGAACCCCGCGTCATCGCGCCACCCCTGTGCGTCGACCACCACCTCGTCGGCATTGAGGAGCTCCAGCCGCTGTCCTCGCCGGCGCACAGCTCCTGGCCGGAAAACCAGCAGCGCCGTGCCGGGATTCAGCACGAAGTCGCACCTGAGGCGCGTGTCGCCCCGCAAACATGCGTCGCACGTCATCCCCCTTGGGAGTGGGTACGTAGACAGGTATGCTAGATCTGTACCAGTATTCTACGTGTATGCACCACTAAGTGTCATTCACTGATTAATCATCTTCCGTATGCTGTACTACAACTCCCTCCCAGTTTTGATATACCTGGGATTCTGTTCTGGGTACCCCAGAAAACCATGTGACAAGCGCACATGGAACGGTGGCAGCATCCATCAGGCTTCCACAAGGTAATGAAATGGGTCAGATATACAGGGCAGCATCAGGTTCAAGCACAATCATCTCGTTTCCCACCGGGTAGTAGTGCATCTTTTCCTTTGAAAGGACTCCAGATATTTATTTATTTTCAAAACGGAAGCATAAGATTTGTCTTATCTATTAAATAAAGAGAGAATAGAATTTAGAGAATTACAACACACCCACACATTCGGCATGACAATTACTCGCCCAGAAAAATATTCCCTAATTTCTTTGCGCCTGCGGCCATCCAAAGCTTGGCCTCGTCGACGATGGTGGTGAGTAGGATGGTCGGTGGTGCACTTTTATGGCGGAACACCCGTGCATTTCTTTCATTTCAAATGGTCCAAGAGACGAGCATGATGAGGAAGGCCATAGCTTGCCGGTTAGGGTTGCGGTTGTTGGTTCTTTTGTCCACCACTGAAAGACGTAGTTGTCCATGTATCAGAAAATCGACACGGGGCGCACCTACAAAATAGCACGACAACGGCATCAAGAAATGGATGTGCACCGGCGTACTCACCACTCGTCGGGCAAACATAAAACCACATCAGCTTAATTATATCATCTTTGTCCACGGATAGAGGGATAGGCTGGGCTTAAAGCCTAGATGCAGGCACTGAGATGTGCCCAGTGTGCCATCTTGAGAAGTTGTTGATGCAGCACAAAGGTGGGAGCGCGAAAAGAAGATGAGCAGCGGTCCGCTCAGCATCTGCCCTTCTTGTAGCTCAGCATCCTGAATTTAGCACACAAGTAGTACATAACATCCCAGGTATGAAATTAGGCTAAGTGGAAGACC
>NC_057804.1:624901055-624909813 GCF_018294505.1 Triticum aestivum
CCCGCGAGCGCGTCACGGGGGCTCCAGATCCGCTCGTGGGGGTGCTGGGTCCGGCAGGGCCCCCGGTGGCAGGGACGCATGGATCCGGTGGCGGTTGCACGGGGAGGCGACGGTGCAGCTCCGTGGTGGCGCGCCCGGTGCTGCTGGTTTGGATCCTATGGTTCACGGAGGCTGCGGGTGGCAGCTGCCTCTGATGGAGAGAGCGCCTCCCCTTCCTCGACGGGGGGTGGCGTTGGCGCTGCGGTGCGCTGTCTTGGCCGTGCTGGGCGGCAAGGCGGCGGCGGGCGTGGTTCCGATCTGGAGATGGCGGCTGCACAGGCGCTTGTTCCCCTCTGCCTGCCAGTCGTGGGCTTCCCCCAGGCATCTTGCTTGGATGATTGGCGATGCAGTGGAGGTTCGGGCTCGGGGTCGGGGGAAACCCTTGACCGGCGGTGCTGGTCATGATGTTGGCGATGCTCTCGGCGCCGTTTCTCCCTCTGGTGGGCGACATCGAGACCTCCTTGCCCTCTGCCCCTGGCCAAGGGCGAAAGCCTAAAATCTCTTGATTGGGTGGCGACGGCGCCTCGGCGTCGATTCCTTCTTGAAGGCGCCACCTTGGGAGTCCAGGGGGTCAGGGGCTCGGCGCGGTGGTGCTCTGCCTATTCGTCGGTGGTGTGGGCTTCTTGGTCTTGGCCGGTGACGATGGCGACGTATGGATTCCTATGAGAGGTGGGGTGGCCAGGGTTGCCATCCGAGCTCAGGGGTGAGCGATTCCGCATCGCCGGAAATCCTAAAATATATTCAAGAATAAATGCGAGCATCAGGACTTGAACCCTGATGGGTTGGGGATACCATAGTCCCTCTAACCATCCAACCACAGGTTGGTTCACTTTCATTGTGGATTCTGAAATAAAATAACAAGTCCCTTTTTTAAGTACATGCCAATTTAGTTATCCACCTCTCTCGTATCCATGTTTTTTTTATCGTAATTTCACCTGGGTTACCAGGTCGTGTAGGTTGAAGACCCACCCCGACTAGCGGAGGACACACAGAGAGGTAAGAATCATCAACTCAACGAGCCTGAGCCAACAGAGCTCTTTTGCTTCCACTAACTAAGCCAGCATGCCACAGGACGAGACACTGCTGCCGCCGCTGGTGGGCTTTCTGCTTTCACATTACCGAGAATTTGGTTAGATAGACTGCTGACTGCTGATGAACCACAAACTGTCGCAGAAGAGAGAATGGAGATTATAATCCAAAAGAAAGCCCCCACAGTTACCAACAGTTGGTGTCCCATTCGCCACGAGATGCACTGTAGCAGAGTTTGGCACGCCGCGATCGCCATAATCCAAAAACAACCTCGTGGCCTCTAAATATGGAGGCTGTGGTCTGTGCAGGCCCGATTCACAACCACGCTCCATCGCCAACACATTCTTGCTTTTAATAGCCTTGCATCATATATAATTGGTGCGCAGGCCAACTTCCTAATAATCTTTCTTACTGCCATCACCGGGTTTTGCTGAATCTAGTCATCCAAAACCAGATGATCGGTGTGCACAATTAGAACAATAGACATATCATTCTGGGGTTACCAGAAAATAACCCAGGAAAGAGAAAACAATGTGGACATTCCTTCGGCTGATTCCACCTCATTGTTCATAGACCGTTACAATATGCAAAAGCATCTCATCAGTTGTGAGGCATATTATTAACATAGTGCCTTCAAACGAAAACCTAGCGTGTTACGCGCTCAAAATTTCCGAGTTCTCTGCAGACATCTCAGATGTTATTTGAGGGGGTACTCCTCAAACACGACTTGCTAAACAAACTGTTTACAACAATTACAAGTTGCCTCGTCGTCACAATCATCTCTCTATTGCTCGGCTGCAATCTTTCTGATGACATATGGTAGAATACCACCATGGGTGTAGTAAGCAAGCTCCACCTGAACACAAATCAACAATTTCAACGTCAGAAATCACCATTGATAATCAACACTCGCCTAGACAAAATGCTCAGGAAAGAATGTCTGTACCTCGGTGTCAAAGCGGAGTGTGCACGTGAACGACTTGCCGTTGTCGGTTGTGACTGTAACATCTTGGCCAGGCTTGATTTCATTCACATCAGTCGGAAGCTGGATGGTGTAACGCTCATGGCCAGTTAAGCCAAGACTGTCGGCATCCTCCCCAGCCTTGAAGCATAGAGGGACGATGCCCATTCCAGCAAGATTGCTACGGTGAATCCTCTCAAAACTCTTGGCTATCACGGCCTTCACTCCCTGCAGACACAAAGCGAAAGCAGCACAAACCATTAGTGACAGCTAGTGTCATGATGTAAGCAAAGAGACTATTAGGTGGGAAGCATAGTTACCTGAAGCATTGGACCCTTTGCAGCCCAATCCCTTGAGCTTCCACTGCCATACTCAGCACCAGCCAGGATGATAGTGTCATGCCCTTCATTCTTGTATTTCTGTCAAAAACACACACACAAAATGAAAATCGTTCAATGAGATATGAATGCTTTCTATGTTGCATCAATGAAAAGCAAACTCTGGATTCTATGAAGTTCAAGTATATATTACCATAGCAGCATCAAAAACAGCAAGCTTCTCCCCTGATGGAACATGGACGGTTTTGGGGCCAACCTCTCCCTTCAAGAACTTGTTCACAATGCGAATGTTGGCAAAAGTTCCCCTAGCCATGATCTCATCGTTCCCTCGTCGACTGCCATATGAGTTGAAGTCCTTCCTTTCAACATTGCGCTCCTTTAGATATTTGGCAGCTGGGCTGTCTGGGTGGATGCTTCCAGCTGGGGATATGTGATCAGTTGTGATACTGTCACCGAAGTTGAGAAGACAATACGCATCCTTCACAGGCCGTGCGCCAGGAGGGGTCATTGTCATATCCTTGAAATAAGGAGGCTCATGGATGTATGTTGATTTTGGATCCCATGGGTAGAGAGTGCTTGCTGATACTGGCAGCTCATTCCACATAGGATTTCCTTTGGTGATTGCCTCATATGTGCCCTTGAACATGTCTGGGAGCACACTCGCCTTAACAACCTACAAGAATTAACAGCACAAATATATGAGGAATATCCCAAATCTAATATGGTCTCAAAGAGTACATGGAGATAAATATAACAAAAATTAAAGTTGCAGTGCCCACCTCAGCAATCTCATCAGTGGTAGGCCAAATATCCCTGAAGAAAACCTCTTTCCCATCTTTTGAGATGCCTACTGGTTCTTTCTCAAAATCAATATTAACCTGCAGCACATGGTCGACAGTTCAGCAAGGAAAATCACAAGAATAAGGAGGGAGAAGTTTGAACGTGTTGGCTTAGTAGAACTGCACCTTGCTTGCGCTAGTGCATTGCTAGAAAATCACAAGAATATTTAGGCAGAAGGTTGAACTACTCCCTCTGTCCCATAATGTAAGACATTTTTTGACACTAGTGTAGTGTCAAAAAGGTCTTACATTATGGGATGAAGGGAGTAGTTAGCTTAGATCAGGGCTCTCACAGTAATGAATTTTATCTGTCAATCCAAGTTGTAGCATTATAGTTGCCCGGAAAAAAAGTAGTAGCATTACATAAAAATACACATTATTGATTTGTATGGCTAGTTCCACGATTTAGCAAGGCGAACCAAAAGAATAACTACACAGGCATTTGAACTAGTTAGCTTAGTAGGTATGCACCCTCCTCTCACACACAAATTGTATTGGTGAGTCCAAGTAGTAGCATTACATAAATGACAGCAATCTTTATTTGTTCCGGTACTTCCACAATTTAGTTTGAAATAATATGCAGAGGTTTCAATATTGGGAAAATGCATGTTCTCTTACCGTGCCAGCGAGAGCATAGGCCACAACCAATGGGGGAGATGCGAGATAATTTGCTCGGGTCAACGCATGTACACGGCCTTCGAAATTCCTGTTCCCAGACAACACAGCAGCAGCGACAACATCTGAAAGATAAAAAAGTGAGTAAAATGCACTATTTCACAACTTTCAATCCTTTCTCAACCAGCAATGTCAATCTCACCGTTGTCGGTAATTGCAGCAGCTACGGATTCATCAAGATCTCCAGAGTTTCCTATGCACGTTGTACACCCATAGCCAACAATATTGAAACCAAGCTGGTTAAGATACTTCTGCAGACCACTGCAAAGGAAAACAAAGAAAAATTAACAAAGGATCCCCAATGAAAGGGAACTTTTAGTCTAGAGAAGCAAGAGGCACCTCTTGTCCAAGTACTTCTTCACAACACCAGAACCTGGCGCAAGACTTGTCTTAATCCATGGTTTCACCTAATTAATACCAACAGTGTTAAACTAGAGCAACAGTTGGCAACCTAAAATTAACAGAACATAGGCAGAGAAAGTAGCACTAAATCATAAACTTCACTTGCAATAAGAGAAAAGGCTGCAACAATTTCAAACATGAAACTAACTGAACCCATTTTAACATGAGGGTACGAATTACGAACATGATGGAGTTCCTCATGTTTTGAAATAGCACAAGACAAAGTGAGAAATTGACATAACTATAAGCAGAAATCAGAAAACATAAAGTTGAGGACAGTGAGACGAACCTCCAGGCCTAGGTCACAAGCCTTTTTGGCAACCAAAGCAGCTCCCAGCATTACATTAGGATTTGATGTGTTGGTGCAACTGGTGATAGCCGCAATTACAACATCACCATGCTTTATCTTTGCTGGCGTCCCACGGAATGAAAACTCAGCAACTTTACCCTGTGATTCCTTGGGGACAGCAAAACCCTGCACAGAAACGGTGTAGTGAGCATAAGAGAAGGGGAAAGAGGGGGATAAAAAAAAGCACAGTAAATTTTCAGGTATGAAGTATTTGTATATGTATTTTCTGCAATATTATTGCAGTATGGAATTCCAATCATCCAATCAACATTGTTTTTTTTAGACAATCACCTAGCCAACATTGTATTTTCATAGGATATCCAAGAATGATAAAAATCCATCTTATCAATAAATAAACAGCAAGATTATGGCAAATAACACAAGAACAACAGTAGAGTATGGACGTAAATTCTTACCTTGAACCCTACTTTGTTGTCCAGGCAAGAAAGCCAATCTGACTGCATGTTCTTCAATGTCACTCTATCATGAGGCCTGTTGAGTATATCTTTCATTAGTCAAGAATGAGACGCATATGCCAAGGATATGAGTTCCCCCGGTTACATTACCGTTTTGGTCCGGACAGACATGGTTCCACCTCATCCAAGTCAAGTTCCAGATAAGATGAATACACTCTTTCAGCTTGAACCTACATCAAAGGAGAAGCATCAGTATTACAAAAAAATAGAAGTATATTAACACATAGTAGACAACTTATCATCAAATAAAGTATGAAATCACCTGCTTGTAGTCGACAAACATATTATTTGCACGGAGGTAAGTCTCTATCATGGCCACCTACAGAATGTGACTGTCAAAAACTAGATGCATGTGCAGTTAAGGTGCAAATCGAAATGCAATCACAGCCTATAACATACAGTTTCATCACTTCTGCCAGTTAGCTTCAGGTAGTCCAATGTCTTTGCATCAACTGGGAAGAAACCCATAGTCGCACCATATTCTGGTGCCATGTTTGCGATAGTAGCCCTATCAGCAAGAGATAGTTCACCCATACCTCCCCCTGGAATTTGTAGTGTGCAACATTAGAGAAGCTCGTAAAAGAAAGCGGTGTGGATTACGAAGCAATGGCATGAGGGGTACCATAAAATTCAACAAACTTCCCAACAACACCATGTTTCCTAAGCATTTGAGTTACTGTTAGAACCAAGTCTGTGGCTGTAACTCCATTCCTCAGCTTCCCTGATAACTTAAAACCAACAACTGCTGGCAAGACCATGCTCATTGGCTGCAGAACAGACCACAATCAATTCAGACAATTGGCATAAATGGATGATCCCAGCAACTATCTGTTTCACACCCTCTTTTTTATGTCAGAGAGGTCCCAAACATAAAACATAAATCGTTGCAGGCATACTATCAGAGATAAAAACTTGTTATCAGCAGATATTAACTTCACCTGCCCAAGCATTGTAGCTTCTGCCTCTATACCACCAACTCCCCATCCAGCAACACCAAGACCATCTATCATAGTTGTGTGTGAATCTGTGCCGACAACACTATCAGGGTAAAGTATCCCACCATTGTTGAAGACAACCCTGGCCAGATATTCAAGATTCACCTAGAAACAGAATTGTTAGTGTTTACTAACAGAAGTAACTTAGATGATTATTTAAGAACAAAACAGTTGTTTTATTGAAATACCTGGTGAACAATTCCAGATCCAGGTGGAACAACAAGCATGTTATTGAATGCAGTGGAACCCCATTTCAAGAATCCAAACCGCTCCTTGTTACGGCTGAACTCAAGCTCCATATTTGCCTGAACAGCATTTTCCGATCTTGCCACATCAACTTGTACTGAATGATCCACAACAAGGTCTACAGGTACCTGAAAAAATATACATGCAGCAATATAAGCAAGAGCACAAAGACACAGGCATAAAACTGTCATGCTAAAGCTACCCTTGGGGGTCAGTTGACAAAGAGAGCAGTTGCAGGCTGCGGTAGCGCCCACTTTGAGGGGAAAAGGCTACATGGATTATCTTTTGAAACCCTTTAATCAATTACAGTTGATAGGATTAAGAAGTTGCAAACGTATCATTCAAACCCTAACTGGAATAGATGTCATAGCTTGACTAACTGGAATAAGATGATATGCTAAGGGGCTAACCTCAATATTTAAGACTAAACAGTCATACACTCACACTTAAAAACACAATCAATAATTAATGATCTGATCTGTGTTCAATAAAGCATATATGTTCGGAATAAAAACAAAATCATACATTCTACCTTAGTCTTGATTAAACAAGATAAGATGAAAGGCTGTTAGTTAAGATAATAATGAACGAAGGACCAAAGAGATGCTATGAGAAATTCTCAATCAATGCAGCAATTTTTACAACATATATGGTCAGTTACGTAACTTGGTTATCAATTGTATCAAAACATAAGCATGCTCACTTGATGATTCTTTTGTAACATTGCATATCAAAATGTGGCATACTGAAGGATAAGTCGGGCAGTAAACAAAACACGAATGTCAAATATATTTCCAAGAAGCTATTAAGACAAGGAGATAGTAAATGTGACCACTGGTCAATGAACTCACCAGAGGATTAATTTTGTTCGGGTCACTCCCAAGTTTGCTCATAGCATCCCTCATACAAGCAAGATCAACAACTGCTGGGACACCAGTGAAATCCTATAAAGAGACAAATGATGAAGTGAATAAACTGAAGATTTCAGCAAGCAGAGCAAGGATCCACATCATCAAACATCTCAGCAGAAACGTATCAGAATAAAATAAGCAATGTATCCAGCTTACAGTACTGCTTGCCAGATTAAAATAGAAGTGTTGACTTTTATAATTGTCACTAGAAGAAGAATATGTGATGACGAAGCAGCTAATCTTATACAGAAACCTATCACCTACTGGTGCACGATATCTATCTTTAAAAATCCAGGTGACAGCAGCAATCATACATCACATACATAATGGGAATAAGACATGGTGATTGGGGAACTACACTTTCTTGAAAGGATAGGAAAGGGGGCCTCCATTTCCAATATTCCTGCCACCAAAAGCTATTGACTCGAACCTTTCCAACTCACATATTCTTTCCACGGCAACTGGACAACTTGGAACAAAAGAAGTGGAGACGATGGCAGGAATCAGGATCAATACCTGGAGGAGGACACGGGCTGGCTTGAACGGGATTTCGACTTGCTTGGTGGCACTGTTCTCCCAGTCTAGGATCTTCTCAACGTCCTTCCCCGTGACCTGGAACTCGTCGCAGTTTCTGATTGCCGACTCGAGCAGAATCCTTATCGAGTAGGGTAGCCGATCTGATATAAAAGTCATGGGTCAAATCATCGGCAATTCACATAATTCAGCGATATACAAAAAAACTGACTAGAAAACAACGCATCCAGAGGTCAATTCCACCGTCAGAATTCACAATTCGCCCCATGGGAACGTGGAGCAGCCAAATTTCACCAACATTACAGACTATCCAAGAAGGAGCAGATCAGAGCCTATTACGCATCGCTTTGGAGAAGCGAACAATTCATGCACCCAACTCACAACAAGCGGTAACAGAGGGACCAAAACGCCGTGCAGAGCCTGATTAGATTCTCAATTCACCCAACACACGGCGCGGGCTAGGAACCAGGCCGCATAAGACGGATACCACGCCATAATAGCAGACGAAAATGGTGGGGAACAGGGAAACAACTCACCAATCCGCGGATCGGCGAGCGCGGGCAGGCTGTAGTACTTGCCGAAGTCGGCTCCGCCTCCCGGCTTGGCGAGGCTCGTGAGGATTTCATCGTACGAGTTCTTCGTCGCTGCGAAACAAACAAACGAACGAACAACCAGGCGGAGGCCCTGTTAGCGAGAGGATAGAGCGACGCGACGCGACGATCCGTTTCGAGGTGGCGGGGGGTCCTTACCGGCGGAGGCGAATCGGCGCTCGAAGACGGCGGCGGCGGAGGAGGAGGAGCGGGCGGCGGCACGGCGGCCGCCGAAGAGGCGGCCCGCGAGGCCCGACGCGAAGGCCCCGCGCGGGCCCTGGCCGCCGCGGGCGGCGTGGAGCGGGGACGGGGACGGGGAGGGGGCTGGCTCCGCGGCGGCGGCCGCAGCGGGCCTGGAGATCGCTGCCGCGGCC